>NC_050445.1:16133751-16324272 GCF_903995425.1 Onychomys torridus
TTGATATAAAATTCATACTTTAAGAAAAGTTTAAAGAATCAGAATAGAATCAAAGAATTGAGATTAGTAATAGAATAGTCCCTTAATTAATTTGGTTTTTCTCCTGTCCCATGTCAGAAGATGGCTCTTTCTTCTGGTATGATACAGGGAGTTTTTCATTTTCCTTTTAACAACATGCTTGAGTTTAAAGGAGGAGAGAGCCATTCTCCAACTCCAAAATCAGCTTGAAGCTTTAATTTAACTGGGACTAAAAGAAGACTAAGAGTATTAATTTTTTAGAGAAGAGCAGAAACAAACATTTAGAAAAATTTATGAAATTTTGTAGATGATACACCAATAGGCCATATTACTCTTTTTCCTGGGACAGATGATTTGTCCTTTTTCTTCAGTTGTCTCATTTGTCCAGTGTTCTTCAGATTCCTTAGCCTTCATTCTCCTAAAAGACAAAAACAAAAAACCCTTCCCCAAGACTAATTTTGAGGAGGTCCCCTTTTGGCAAGTTACATCTGATTAAATGAAAAGGCATGTATTAATGGTATAAGTGAGTTTAAACTGGATGGTCATGTTGGTTGATGAACTATCACCTCTTCTAATTAAGAGGTCTCTCTTGTTCAAATTGAACCTTTATCAATTTTGATGGTATCCACAGCTTATCTTCTCCTGCAGAAACAAAAGCAAAACCTCGTCCCCAACGTAACACGTACCCTGGTTTCCATTCTGAGGTCAGCACATCCTTGAAGTATATAGGCTGATTTAATTCTCTTGTTTTTTCTATTACCCAATGTCTCTCTGCAGCTGTTGTTCCTTTCTCATTAGCATTGAGAAAATTCAAAAGTTAATAGAGCATTGTGCAGTCTATTTCTGGGGGTTTTTGTTACCCCTTTCTGTTTATTTATCATGTCCTTTAGAGTTCTGTTGGATCTTTCTATAACTGCTTGGCCTGTAGGATTATGTGGTATACCTGTAATATGCTTTATATTATAATAAGCAAAAAAACTGTTTCATTTTAATAGAGACATATGCTGGAGCATTGTCAGTTTTAATTTGTGCAGGTATACCCATGATGGCCATAACTTCTAGCAAATGTGTGATTACAGAATCAGCTTTTTCAGAACTCAAAGCAGTTGCCCATTGAAATCCTGAATAAGTATCGATAGTATGGTGTACATATTTCAATTTTCCAAATTCTGCAAAGTGAAACACATCCATCTGCCAGATTTCATTCCTCTGAGTACCCTTTGGGTTACATCCTGCTGGTAATGGTGTCTGATTGTAGAAGGAACAAGTAGAGGACATTTCTTTACAATTTCCTTGGCTTGTTGCCAGGTTACGGAAAAATCCTTTTTTAAACCTTTACTATTGACATGATGTTTCTTATGAAATTCTGAGGCCTCCAGCACATTTCCTATCAATAATTTATCAATCTCATCATTACCTTGTGCTAGAGGGCCTGGCAGACCAGTATGGGATCGGATGTGAGTTATATATAAAGGATGACTCCTTTCCCTGATCGTATCTTGTAATTGAATAAATAGTGAAGGTAATTCTGAAGCATCAGGGATAAATTCTGCAGTCTCAATATGTAATACCACTCTTTCAGCATATTGAGAGTCAGTAACTATATTGAGAGGTTCTGAAAAATCCATTAATACCAACAGAATAGCATACAATTCTGATTTTTGAACTGAATTATAAGGACTTTGAACCACTTTACTTAAATTTTCTGATTTGTAACCTGCCTTTCCTTGTTTGTTGGCATCTGTATAAAATGTCCAAACTCCAGATATGGGTTTTTCACGTACAATTCGAGGCAAGATCCAATCAGCTCTCTTTATAAGATCAATTCTATTGCTTTTAGGTTATTTGCTGTTAATTTCTCCCAAAAAATTACTGCAAGCTCTTTGCCAAGGTTCACTTTCTGTCCATAATTTTTCAATGTCCTCTTTAGTTAAAGGTACAACAATTTCTGCTGTGTCTATTCCTGCTAATTGACAAAGTCTCAATTTTTCTTTCAAAATTAAGTCAGAGATTTTTTCCACATAAGTTTTTAATTTTTTATTTGGCTTATTTGGTAAAAATATCCATTCCAATATAATATCTTCTCTCTGCATTAATATTCCTGTAGGAGAATGCCTAGAAGGTAAAATAACCAAAATGCAATCCAGCTTTGGATCAATACGATCTACATGTCCTTCATGTACCTTTTTTTCTACCAAGGCCAATTCTTTCTCAGCCTCAGGTCATAATTCTCTTGGACTATTTAAGTCCTTGTCACCTTCTAAGGTTTTGAACAAATTATTCAGTTCATCATTTTTTACCCCAACAATAGTTCGTAGATGAGAAATGTCCCCAAATAATCTTTGAAAGTCATTAAGAGTCTGTAGGCGATCTCTCCTAATTTGTACCTTTTGAGGTCTAATTTTTTGTAGCTCTATTTTATATCCTAAATAATTAATAGAATCTCCTCTTTGTATCTTTTCAGGAGCAATTTGTAATCCCCAGCAAGGCAATATTTTCTTTACTTCTTCAAACATTCTTTCTAAAGTATCTGCATTTGAGTCAGCTAGTAAAATATCATCCATATAATGATAAATTATAGATTTAGGAAATTTTTTATGTATCACTTCCAAGGGCTGTTGTACAAAATATTGGCACAGGGTTGGACTATTCATCATTCCCTGTGGGAGGACTCTCCATTGAAATCTTCTAACCGGTTGAGAATTATTGTAAGTAGGCACCGTGAAAGCAAATCTTTCTCTGTCTTTTTCTTGTAGGGGTATTGAAAAGAAACAGTCTTTTAAATCAATAACTATGAGAGGCCATCCTTTAGGTAACAGAGTAGGCAAAGGAATTCCAGATTGTAGAGAGCCCATTGGCTGAATTACTTTGTTAATTGCTCTAAGGTCTGTTACCATTCTCTGTTTACCAGATTTCTTTTTAATAACAAATACAGGAGAATTCCATGGGCTGGTAGATTCTTCAATATGCTGAGCATTTAACTGTTCTTCTACCAGCTCTTCTAAAGCCTGGAGTTTCTCTGTTGTTAAAGGCCATTGATGAACCCATACAGGCTTATCTGTTAACCATTTTAAAGGTAGAGCTGTTGGTGCCTTTGGAAGATTATCAGTTTTTCTGCCCTGTTCTTGTATAATATGGATGGCTGGTGACCACTCATTAGAATAATACCTTCTAATATTTCTCTCAGAAACATGTGGTAGTTTATTATTTATTTCTGAGGTTGGAGGGATGTTAATCTGAGTATTCCATTGTTGTAACAGGTCTCGACCCCACAGGTTCATGGCTATGTTAGCCACATATGGTTTTAATCTGCCTCTCTGTCCTTCTGGGCCTATACATTTGAGCCATCTTACACTCTGTTTCACTTGAGATAATGTTCCAATTCCTAACAGTTGAACATTTACCTCCTGAAGAGGCCAAGATGGATGCCAAAATTCTGGTGCAATTATGGTAACATCAGCACCTGTGTCTACCAGACCAGACAACAAAACACCATTTATTTTTATTGTTAATTTTGGTCTTTGTTCATTTATAGAAGTTTGCCAAAAATTTTTCTTTATGGTCTCTCCTGAATTTTCTGTTCTCTCTGTCTCAGTTGTTCCATTACTCTGAGTAGCCTGGTTTATTCCAATAGGCATTTGGTCATTTAACTGCTCTGAGTAGGGGTCTCCTCTACGATTGCAGGAAAGGTCAGAACTGGATTCACTGTAGGGGCCTGCCTGAGGCCCCTCTGGGAGTTTCCCAAAGACTGAGGCAAAGTATTACCTTGTCTGTCCCTTGTTGATCTACATTCATTGGTCCAATGTCTTCCCTTACCACACCTTCTACATACTCCTAAAGGAAGGGGCATTCTGTTGCCATTGTTCCTTGAAGAAACATTGTTTCTAGAAGTGCCCTGTTTACAGTCCCTTTTCAAATGTCCTTGCTTTCCACATCCAAAACATCTAACATTCCTCAAACCTCTTGAAATTGCTTCTCCTACCCACATATTATCATGATCATTAGCCTCAACATTAACCGTGTCTCTAATCCAATCTTCCAAGGGTGCAGATCTCGCCTTTAACGGCCTGATTATTCTCTTGCATGCTTCATTTGGGTTCTCAAAAACCAAAGATTCAATTATTATCTGGCTAGCTTCTGAATTTGGGACCATTCTCTTTACTGCTGAAGTCAGTCTTTGTAAGAAATCTGTGAAAGATTTTTTTGGGGGCCCTGTATAACCTTTGTAAATGACTCAGTTTTCTTCCCTGGTTCCTCAACTCTCTCCCATGCATTCAAGGCTGCCATTTGACATAGAATTAGAGTTTGCATATCATATAAACATTGTGTTTGTACTGCAGCATATTGGCCTTCTCCAACAAGCTGATCCTGGAAGATTTGTATACCTCTATCACTACATTGTTTTGCTATGTTTTTAGCTTCCTGTTTGAACCACATTTGCCACTGGAGCTACTGTCCAGGTTCCAGAACCGCCTGTGCCAGCTCCCACCAGTCCTGTGGTATAATTCTATTATAAGTTGACCAGGAGTTTAACATTTGTTTTACATATGGAGAAAGCATGCCATAAGATACTATTGCCTCCTTAAACCTTCGTAAGTCTAACATTTCAACTGGAGTCCAAATATTTTGTGTAGTCATTTGACCAGGTTGCTGTTGTATGGTTACTGGATAAATTAAGGGTGATTGTGTGAAAACAGGCTTTCTTTCTGTAACCTTATAATCCAATCCTGAAACAACTTCACTGTTAATTTCTTCTGTCTGAATCTGAATTTCTCTATAATTCATTTTAACAGGTTTAACAGGTTTTTCTGAAATTTTTATCCTTTCACTTAAATTGACCATCTTTTTAAATAGTAAAATAAGGATAAGAAGATTAATAATGTACATAATTCGATCAACATTAATCTTCTCATATAGTTGTTCCATTACCATACTGCCTAAAATTTCAAACAAAGCCCCATTTTCTTCCAATGTACACATAAAACCCATTTTTTTTAATGTGGAAAAAAATCTCTTTTAAATAGTTTCCTCTAAAATATCTGATATAAATGACTTACCAATTCTGCGTAGAATTGACAGTAGAAATCCAAGGGAATTTCCAAACAGCTACCTAGTGTTCCGGTCTGAGCCAAGTCGAGCCTGGGCTCTGGCTTCCTTAAGCTCCGACCGACCACATGCGCTGGCCTTTCAGCCAAAAGCAGCCTATCTGCAGTTGTGTGTAGCTACTGCAATTAGAGGTAGCTCCTGCAGGCCTGAGTTGTTTGTAGCACTGGCTTTTTAAGCAAGTAACTCAAGCTGTGGCTGTAACCGCCCGTAGCTAAGGTAGGTTGGGCCTGAGTCCTAAGCTGAGCTAGGCCTGGGTTAGACCGGGGCTAGGCTGGAGCTAGGGAGCCAGGCCCGCCCAGGTGGGAAGCCGGACCCACTGCCAAGGCAAGCATTTTTTTAATGAATTCTTGCCACGTTGGGCGCCAACTGTAGATGTATCCTGCTTGTTAAATAAGAAACACAGAACCTATTGCAGAGTTGAAAACCACGAGGTCAGAGCAAAAGCAGAAAACCTTACCCTTCACGGCTTCAGCGGTTCCTCCTCTCTGCCAGAGACCTACTTCTGTGCGTCCTGTCTATTTAAAGACTTTCTGTTCTGTTTTCTCATTGGTTGTAAACCCAGCCACATGACCTCCTTGTCACTGCCTGTTTGTACAGACCTCCAGGTCATCTATGGTTGGTATTGAGATTAAAGGCGTGTGTCTGCCATGCTGGCTGTGTCCTTGAACACACAGAGATCTGCCTAGCTCTGCCTCCCAAGTGCTGGGATTAAAGGCGTGCCCCACTACTGCTCAGCTTCTGCTCTGGCTTGCTCTGACCTCAAGGCAATTTTATTGACATACAAATAAAATCACATTTCAATACAAATAAAATATCACTATAATTTAAGTTTTGCCCTTATGTTGTGGAAGCTCTATAAGACAAAGTGGGTCATAAGAACCTGCCTGCCCTCTGGGCTTTCAGGTTCTAGGTTAGTATATTGAAGAAGGGCCTTAGTAAGCCATTCTAAGAAGTGAGGCAGATTTTCATCCTTATCTTGAATTATCGTTTTTAGTTTTTCATAGTTTACTGGTTTTAGGACAGTCTTACAGACTCCTGCCAGGAAGCAGGTAATAAACCTATTCTTGCCTAGAGACCTGCCCTGGGTGTTATAATCCCAAATTATGTCATAATCAGGATCCACCTCAGTCCCTGGAGGGTATTAGTCCCTGTGTGGTATTAGTTTGGTGAACCTCATCTGCATGTGTCCTAGCCTGCTCCCAAACCTGCCTGTACTCCTTAGAAAGTAGGTTATTAGCATGTATCATATATACATCATGTAAGGTGAGACTATAAGATTGGGTAATACATTGAAATTGTTTAATAAAGGAAGCAGAATTAGAGGTATAAGGACAAAGTTTCTTTTCTATCTGAGAATGTTCTATAAGAGAGAATGGGACATGGACCTTAGCCAGTCCATCCACTCTGGCCACCTCTCACAAAGGGATAATGGTTGGCGGGTTTGAATGGTTGGGGTCAGTCCCTTTAGCAGTCCTAGAGCAGGTAGCAAGAGGTGTAAAGGTTAGAGCCAGAGCCGAGCCTTTGGAAACACCTCCTTTTGAATAGGAAGAAGAAGCCAAAGGAGGAGCTGAAGGGACAGGTGCCCTGGGAGCAGGAGTGGGAGTGGGAAGTTGGATAGGTAGAGGTTCATTTGCAGGATCTAGAGTTAGAGGTTCCAGAGTCAGATATTCATCCAGTTCAGGCATAGCTAATAGTATATGGGCAGGAAAGAAGGAATTGAGAGGACAAGGTTTAGAGCTTAGATAGAAAAAAGTTATATTATAAGGCAACCCCTTCCATTTGCCTGTTCCCTGGCAGAAGTTAGATAATTTCCATAAATTATTGGTGTCTAAGGATTCACTCAGTGGCCACTGTTTGTTATTTTCTAGGGAGTATTTGGGCCATTTCTTAGTACAGAGGCAAACAAGCTTAGGGATCTTTAAGCAAGTCATTAAACTGAGAGGTTTTAAAGCTTCCAGAAGGAGTCGTGGGGACAGGTGGGTCTGATAGGATTGGAAGCCTTATTTCCCAATCTGCACCAGAGAGGCAAACAAACGAATGAATGAACGAACAAACAAACAAACAAATAAATAAACAAACGTGATCCCAAGCCAAGGCCCCAGGAGTCTCTAAGGCTAAGGATGCATGAGTAAACAGGCATAGGCCACCAGTTGTCTCATCAAAAATAAGGCAGGGGACTAAGGCATGTGATGGCAAAGACTGAGGGAGTCTGACAGTATTTACTGCTTTGTCAAGCCAGAAAAATGTGTTGACCTTACACAGCCTGAGGACACACCCAAGGATGGGGGTCTGAAAATTATATCTCAAATTGCAGATGTGGGAGATGGCTAGAAATTTTCGTCAGGGATAAAGACCAACCACAGTCAGTGAAGATGGTGGTCAGGGGTACCTCCAGTTTCAGGGACACCAGTAGGGTGCTGGACACTCAACAGTCATCCCAATGGGTCCAGGAGACTGTTTATACTGGCTGAAAAATGGGGAATTTACCAATGGAAGTGACAGCTGGTGTATGCAGGCTCCAGCGGCCAGGTAAATGTACAGTGGGCTGTCATGGACAGAGAAGACTCCCCTGGCACATAGTGCCAGGAAGAGCTGTTGTCCATGGCACCTATGATGGTTTTTAGTGCCACTCTTATCCTGAGAGGAAAAGTCACGGAACATGACAGAATCCACTAACAAGAGTTTTATTAAAGGAAGGAAAGGGGATAGATGTGATCAGGCCTCTTGAAAGGACACATGGGGGAAGGAGGTGAAGGGATATGGGCCTGCTTTTTAAGGATCACCCCAAACATGTGCACATAGGGCCACATGGCTACTCCATGCATGCACATAGATAATGTGGTCATGCGTGCAATATTTATGTGATAATGCAGTGCATGAGTTACATAGGACTTATGACCTGGAAATAACTGGGTAGATATGACTAAGTGTCCTGCAGGGGCATGTGGGATCATGGGGGCATGGCCGGAATTCCTATCAGCAGGTACATGATAAAAATTTCTGCCTGCAAAGAGGAGTGAAGGAAGAGAAAGAGAGGTAACTGCTTTTTCAAATATGTTTGAGAATGTGTCACCCAGACACCTAGGAAATTAAGGATAACACTGAAGATCACTGACTTCCATTTAGTAACAGTAGCATACCAGCTAAGCATTTTCATTCTCACAATCCTATTCATGCTGGAGCAGTACCTACTTCTCAGGAGTGGCTCTGTGCAACATTTTTTTTTGCCCCCTGAAATTCATGTAGCCCCCTTTGAAGATACCTTAAAATTTGTGTGTCTGAATGAAGCCATTATGAGACCATTAGTTCTGTTCCTTGTGAGCTGCATGGTTTTGTTTTGTTTTGTTTTTATGGTTCTTAGTTGTTCTTTTGCAGAGCTGTCAGCTTAAGTCATGCTGAGATCAAGAATAATGGGCCTTAGTGTTTCGTGTTCCTGGAGTTGTGTCCATGCCAATGGATACCTAATACTCCAGAAGAGAATTTGACATCACTGCTGCCATTGTTGCTGTTATAACAGTGATGACCACCGCTACTACTGTTTCTGGGATTGCCAAATGTTTACTACATAATTGGTTGCTACAGCTAGCACAGTGGAGACTCTGGAAGCAAAAGTAGCTACCACTACTTTTCATTGGGCTTAACAAATTTAAACCAATAGTTATATACATTTTGATTAGCTTTGAAAGTTATAAATTTACAAACTCAAGTTCCACTTGCTCTTGGGATACCATCTTACAAGGACTCCAATTTGCAGTAAGGTTTGGTAAGGAAGGGAATGGCTCAGCTGCCTTTAGCCTACCGTCTATGGGTGGGTTAAGACTCCTGTTAGTGTTGAACACACAGATTGCAAGCCCTACACCACTTAGAGATCTTTGGCAACAGTTAAATCTGCAGCTCTCACTGTATGATAATGAGTATTCAGAGATGGGTAATACCTGGGGGACACTCACCAACCTAAGACAGAACACCTGTGTGGCCTGGACAGGTGTCTCCATGATGGGTAAGGTGACCTGCTGACATCCCATGCAACCTAAGTCAGAAGCTCATTTTTTTTACTAAAAAGGGGGGGACCTTTAGGTCCCTGGCCCCCATTTTGGGTAACTGTTGACTTGCTTGCCAACCTTCACCTTGATATCCTCCCTATGCTAATTCCCTGTGAGATTGCCCCCTCCTGAATACTTAAGGGACCCTCCTTGTCTGTGTATCTAGCATATTGGATGTTAACAGCTTAGATGCAAGATTGTAAAACATCAGGAGCGGGTGTGGGGATTTAGCTCAATGGTAGAGCACTTGCCTAGCAAGTGCATGGCCCAGGGTTGAATCCTCAGCTCCAAAAAAATATCAGAAGCAAACTTCTGCCCTCTGGGGTTCTCGCATTGTGCTGTAAGCCTGTATTTAAGATCTCCTCCCTCCTTCAATAAACGGCCTTTGGCATTCAAAGAAGAAGAAGAAGAAGAAGAAGAAGAAGAAGAAGAAGAAGAAGAAGAAGAAGAAGAAGGGATCAAGATCATGATGGGGAAACCCACAGAGACAGCTGACCGGTGCTAGTGGGAGCTCACTGACCCTGGACTGACAGCTTGGGAACCTGCATGGGACTGAACTAGGCCCGCTCAGTGTGGGTGACAGTTGTGTAGCTTGATCTGTTTGTGGGGGTCCCTGGCAGCAGGACCAGCACTTATCCCAGGTGCATGAACTGGCTTTTTGGAACCCATTCCCTGTGGTGGGATACCTTGCTCAGCCTTGATACAATGGGGAGGAGCTAGGCTCTCCTTCAACTTTGTATGCCAGACTTTGTTGACTACCATGGGAGGCCTTACACACTCTGAGGAGTGGATGGGGGTAGAGTGGGAGGGAGGTGAGGAGGCAGGAGAAGGGAAGGGAGGGGGGACTGTGTTTGCTATGTAAAATGAAAAAAAATATTTAAAAATAATTTCTGCCTGCATCAGTGTCTGCTACCCTGGTGGTGAACATTAATTACACAGAGATATGTTAGAAAGACAGAAAAATATTTCTGGCCACATGTTTGGAAATTATTCTGAGCTACTTTGAAGATTATTAACAAGTTGCACAGGAGGAAATGCAACTGGAGCATTTTTGGTGATGGATAAAGTATGAAATCCGTGATCCCATACTCACTGTCTTACTTCTTTTAAAAGAAGAAACTTTCTTTCTGTAGTAAGAGTTACATGTAACATGTTTTTCATTGGCAAATCCCAGGAAGTCCTGGAGTTTATATTCACTCATTCCCAAAGAGCCTCAGATATTGGCAAGCAAATATTCAGACATCTGAACTCGTGGGAACACTCACATTCCTGACACCGCATTTCCTGTGAACTAAATGGAGTTTTCAGATGCCTTGTCTGGGATTCAGCACTCAACTGTCACTAATTATTATTATTGTGATCATATTGGTGAAATTATTAAGTCCACTCCACGTAGTTAAAAGGAAGGGTTATTTTGTGGGGTAGCTTACAAATGAAGAGATAGGTTGCAGGGTCTAGGAAAGGTATGGTGCAGTCCGCCAATGTTCTCTGGAGAACACTGCTCAGTCTACCTCCAGTGTCCAGGGTCCTGGAACCTATCCCTTCATTTGTAAGATACCCCACAAAATAAACCTCGCTTTTAATTACTTGGAGTGGTCTTAATAATTTTACCAATATCTAGCGCCCCACATTGGGCACCAGATGTAGATATAACCATCTTGTTAAATAAGAAACACAGAGCCAATTGCAGAGTTGAAAGCCAAGAAGTCAGAGCAATAGCTGAGAACTGAAAACCTTACCCTTCACTGCTGCTCTGTCTTTCCTCCTTGCAAGAGAGCTACTTCCTGTGTCCTGTCTTTTATATAAACTTTCTGTTCTGCCTTCTCATTGGTTGTAAACCCAACCACATTACCTCCTCATCACTGCCTGTCTGTACAGACCTCCAGGTCTTCTATTGTTGGTATTGAGATTAAAGGCATGTGTCACCATGCTGGTTGTATCCTTGAACACACAGAGATCCTGCCTAGCTCTGCCTCCCAAGTGCTGGGATTAAAGGTGTGCACCACCACCGCCCAGCTTCTGCTATGGCTTGCTCTGACCCCAAAGCAACTTTATTAATATACAAATAAAATCACATTTCAGTACAAATATAATATCACCTCATGAGCAGCTATGCATGAGATTGACAGTACCTTTTGACAACTATTTTGAACATAAACATTTAGGTAGTAGTTTGGTGCTCTGTCAATCTACATAAACAACACTACATTTCTCCTTGGGACATAAGATCCTTTCATCCTTGCAATTTTCAGTGTGTTCAGAGCTCCAGGCCTGAATTATTATAGGGGAACAAGCCTCAGTAGCAAATATACAGTATTTGGTTGATCCCTTAACACATGCTCCTTTATTGTACCCATGTGTACATTTTAACAGGTGGTCAATATTGTGCTGTGTGGTGTTTTTAAGAGGGCAAGGCCCTTAATGACCATTCCTTGATGTCCACATTACACTCAGCATTGTGAAATCTGTTCCATAGAGAAGATGCACCTCATGGATGTCCAGGATTCTCAAGTTCAGATACACTTTGCACCATTGGCAGCATTTCCATCCTCTTCATATTTTCTCCCTGCTGGGTGTTAGAAGAGGTCAGGTCAAGAAAACAGTTCACATTGACAACACTTTCTATTCTATTTTTGCTTGCCATTACTTGTCATGAAAATAATAAAGCCACTGTGCAGCACATGATCATGATTGAACATTTTCCACATATCTAGGGTGTCAGTAAAGTATTGAAGTTGAATTGTGATATTTACTGATGAGATCAGTTTGAAGAGATACTTTACTGAAAATTGACCACAAATATTCAGTACAAATAATGAACCGCCATGCTGTGTCTCAGAAATATTTGTTTGTTCTTCTACTCCAATTAGTGAAATGGAGAATGTCGAGCACCATGTTCTCCCCACATCTTCTTAAGTCTTTCACTGTGATAGCTTGTGCTTCCTAAAATAAAATACAACAGAGTCTTCATTTAGTATCCAGTCTGTGAATGCCGGAATGAACTTGTTGCTCGTAAGAGTCTATTTATAAATTTGCAGAGTGGAATATATCTGTGCGATGAATATATTTCCTTAGCATTTGGGTGGCTCTGAAATTTGAGATCCTGGGAGTATAAATTCAAAAGTACAGCCTGGGAACATGTGTTAGTTACTGTTCTATTGATGTGAGGAGACACCATGACTATAAAAACTCTTGTAAGAAATAGCATTTAATTGGTAGCTTGCTTACAGTGTCACAGGTTTAGTTCATTATATTTATGGTTGGTAATGTTGCAGCTCACATTCAGATACATTGCTGGAGTTGTTACTTAGAATTCTATATTCTAATCTGTAGTTAGAGGGAGAGACTCTGGAATTGGCATGGGCTTTTGAAACCTCATAGCCCATCCCCAGTGACATAATCCTTTCCACAAGCCACATTTCTATTCCTTTCAAATACTGCCGCTTCCTTGTGCCTAAGCCTTCAAATATTTGAAACTATTGGGCAGGGCCATTATTAATCAAATAACCACTGATCATTATAGAAGTTCCTTGCTCAGTGCACCACACCACAGTGTAGATCCTGTATTAAAATGGGGAACAGATCCTCACATTCAGAAAAGATTGAGGTCCAAAAACCTAGCTATCAATGTGACATTGGGACCTAGGTTCAATTCCCAGCATAAAAATGATAATGTGCACCTGGAAATCTGTTACCAAATTTTTGATGCTCCTTTCTTTTCATTGAAGGCACGAGGTTCAAACCCATGGTGCACATGTTTCTATACAAAATAGACACCTATACACATAAAATAAACTACTTAACTAACTAATATAAAATAGTAACATTAAAATATTTTAGTTTCAATAGAAAAATAGGAGTCAGAAAAAACAATGCTGGAAAGACAAGTAAGAATATAGAAAAAAATCACTTAAAAATTTTTAATGGGATCCCAGTAGATTCCCCAAAGCTGACAGAGGTGTGCAACAGAATACAATACCATATACTTTATTCACACAAATATGTCAAACCAAGTGCTTTGAGTTTACCTTGGACAGGAATTTCAGGTTGATCCAGCATGGGGGAAAGACTTAACATAGATTTAAGCATGAGGGTTCATTGGAAGTGAAGTACTTAAGGAATAGGGCACTAGCAAGTCTTTGCCAGCTGTGAAACCTACATCAATGAGGGGTCACTCATGGGATTGTGAGTGATGCTTACATGATCATGGGAGAGGGGGTCTGTTATATTAAAAGGATGATGTTGAAAGAAAGCTTAAAGGACTGCTTTGTGCCTATAGAGACATGAAGGTGTGCTGGATGCACTGAAGTTCTAGTTACAAATGGTTGTGGCTATCGTGTGGGTGCTGGGACTAGAACTCTGTAACAGCAGCAGGTGCTCTTGGCCATTGGCCCATATCTTCAGCCTCTAAACCAGATTTTCTTGATTTAGATTTTCTGAGAGGTGTTTTATGGAGTTGATTATGTTGCAAAGCCAGAGTACTTTATAATATTATCTATCATGCTAATGTGGGTGCTGTTAACTATCTCTTCTTTATAAATCATCCTTAAAATACCTTGACTAAGATGATGGCATTTTAGGAGACATTATCATCTTTTCATTTTGCTTTCAGACTATTGGGACAAGAATCCTGAAGGAATTAGAATTTCCCTAGTCATCTGTGGCTCTACCATAGCGAAAGTCTTTGTTGAGGTCTGTGACTTCTGTTAACATTGTGTGGCTTGATTGTCCATGGTCTGAACTGCCATATGGCTCTAGGTTGAAACCCAGAGACTATGCTGCTGCTGGGCCCATCTAGATCTGAGAGGCATACACTACAACCTGAGGGCATGGTGTCATCAGGCTCCAAACTGCTGCCACTGACCCCATCTGAGTCTGTGGTCCTAGAGCAGCTGGAGTCTGGATGGATGTCCATTACCAGTGTTATTCTAGTGGCCCATGTAAACCATGTATTGAACAATGTGTTGAAATTCAAAGGCCCTAATGAGCTGGCACAAACCTCAATGGCCCTAAATGCTGTGCTCCTCCCTATGCCCCACTTTGCTTAATCCCAGTAGAAGAGCTGACCCTGAACCTCCCCAGCCTTGGGATAACAGATTCCATTGACCACAGCATGGGAAAGCTGATCCCATCCCTAATAGGAGAAATAGAACCCACACTTGGGAAAATTCACAACTTACTACTGGCATTGCCCCTGACCTTTAAGCAGTTGTCCTAGGGGTCTGGGCTGATCAACACAACTGCCACCCAGGCACATATCTAGGGTCTGGAGTTTGCATTCCATACTAACTACCCCAACTCTGACGCACTAAAATGTGGGAAGAGACGGATTCTGTGAAACCTTCACTATAGGATCTCCATGACTTGGGACAACAGCAAGATAACTGAGTGGAGGAATGTATGTGGGGGTCCAGTCTTGATGGTGTACTAAAGACAGAGGGCTCAAACATGACCAACAACTCATTAGACAATGAGTATTTTCAAGTAAAGCTGTTTTAACAAAAGGATACAATGCATGACACACATAGCAACTCCCAGATTTACTACGATGAAGGAAGAGTTAAAGGAGAGGTGGGAAAGACAGGGTGATGAAGTGTTTCTCCTTCTCTCCTTTTTAAATATTGTGTTGTTATTATTCTTAGTTTTAATCTTTTTTTTTAGCTTTCCTTTGGTGAGAACAGTGAAGGAGTGAGTGGCAGATACAGGGGGACTTGGAGATGAGTAGAGTTGGGATGCATGATATGGAATTCCCAAGGAATTAATAAAAAATTTTAAAAAATTCCTCAACATCTCATGATGAGTAAAGAAAATGATGGATCACAGTGCCCACCAAGATAACATCCTGAATCCAACTTGAAAGTGCACACACTTCTGACAACATATCAGACCACCCTGTTGGAGAGATTGGACCTGAGTTCACAATGACTGAGATAGTCACACTTCAACTGTGACAGCTTAGCTATGCATCTCATTCCTCTATTTACAACTAAACTTCATTCTTAGACCCTAAGGACAGACTTGTGGTGTGGAGGTTTGGGCCACTGTTTGTACCTCTGTCTAGTGTAGTCACATTGAATAATTGTCATTTTTGTGTTTTTTAGATTTACTTGTTAAGTTTTAGTGATGTACTGCAGATACATGGCTGAGCATGCCGTGTTAGTGTAAAAACTGTGGGTTTGTCACATAAAACATAATTTTCTTATAATTCATAAATGATTAAAAACAGGACCCATCTTTCTGCTGCATACAAGAAACACACCTCAGATTCAAAGACAGACAGCTCCCAAGAATAAAAGGCTGGGAAAAGACTTTCCAATCGAATTGTCTTAAGAAGCAAGCTGGTGTAGCCATCCTAATATCCAGAAAAATAGACTTCAAACTAAAATCAATCAAAAGAGATGATGAAGGACATTACATACTCATAGCAGGAAAGATCCAGCAAGATGAAGTTTCAATTCTGAACATTTATGCCCCAAACACAAGGGCAGCCACATATATAAAAGAAACATTACTAAAGCTTAAATCACATATAAAACCCCACACATTGATAGTGGGAGACTTCAACACCCCACTTTCACATCTGGACAGATCTGCCAAATTGAAACTTAACAGAGACATAATGGACTTAACTGATGTTATGGCTCAAATGGACTTAATCGATATCTACAGAACATTCCACCCGAACAAAAAAGAATATACCTTCTTCTCAGCAACACATGGAACCTTCTCTAAAATCGACCACATGCTTGGCCACAAAGTAAATCTCAACAGATACAAAACAATTGGAATAACCCACTGTGTTCTATCAGACCACCATGGTTTAAAGTTAGATTTCAACAATAAAAAAAAAATACAGAAATCCTACAATTTCATGGAAACTGAATAATGCTCAACTGAATCACCAATGGGTTAAGGAAGAAATAAAGAAAGAAATTAAAGACTTAATAGAGATCAATGAAAATGAATAAACCACATACCTAAACTTATGGGACACTATGAAAGCAGTGCTAAGAGGGAAATTCATAGCACTGAATGTCCACATAAAGAAGCTGGAGAAATCTCATGCTAGTGACTTGAAGCACACCTGAAAGCCCTTGAACAGGAAGAAGCAAAGTCTTCCAGGAGAAACGGACGCCAGGAAATTATCAAATTGAGAGCTGAAATCAAGAAAATAGAAATAAAGAGAACAATGCAAAGGATTAATGAAACAAAGAGTTGGTTCTTTGAGAAGATCAACAAGATAGACAAGCCCTTATCCAAACAAACCAAAAGACAGAGGGAGAGCATCCAAATTAACAAAATCAGAAATGAAAAGGGGGACATAGCAACAGACAATGAGAAAATCCAGAGAATCATCAGGTCATACTTCAAACACCTCTACTCCACAAAACTGGGAAATATAAAAGAAATGGAAATTTTCTGGATAGGTACCACATACCTAAGTTAAATCAAGAGCAGATAAACCATTTAAATAGTCCAATAACCCCTAAGGAAATAGAATCAGTCATTAAAAGTCTCCCAACCAAAAAAAGCCCTGGACCTGATGGTTTCACTGCAAAATTCTACCAGATCTTCAAAGAAGACTTAATACCAATACTCTTTAAATTGTTCCACACAATAGAAGAAGAAGGCATATTACCAGATTCTTTCTACGAGGCCCAATTACCTTGATTCCCAAACCAAACAAAGATGCAACAAAGAAAGAGAACTACAGACCAATCTCCCTCATGAACATTGATGCAAAAATACTCAATAAATTTCTGGCAAACAGACTCCAAGAACACATCCAAACAATTATCCACCATGATCAAGTAGGCTTCATCCCAGGGATACAAGGGTGGTTCAATATATGAAGGACCTTAAGTGTAATACACCATATAAAGAAACTCAAGGAAAAAAACACATAATCATCTCACTAGATACAGAAAAGGCATTTGACAAAATCCAACACCCCTTAATGATAAAGGTATTGGAGTGATCAGGAATACAGGGAACATACCTAAACATAATAAAGGCAATCTACAGCAAGCCAACAGCCAACATCAAATTAAATGTAGAGAAACACAAAGCTATACCACTAAAATCAGGAACAAGGCAAGGTTGTCCCCTCTCCCTGTACTTATTCAATATAGTACTTGAAGTTCTAGCCTGAGCTATAAGACAACATAAAGAGATTAAGGGGATACAAATTGGAAAGGAAGAAGTCAAGCTCTCCCTATTTGCAGATGACATGGTAGTATATGTGAGTGACCCCAAAAAATTCAACCAAGGAACTGATACAGCTAATAAAAACCTTCAGCAACATTGCAGGATACAAGATCAATTCAAAAAAATCAGAAGCCCTTCTATATACAGTAGACAAACAGGCTGAGAAGGAAATCAGAGATACATCACCCTTTATAATAGCCACAAATTATATAAAATACCTTGGGGTTACTCTAACTAAGCATGTGAAGGACCTATATGACAAGAACTTTAAGTCCCTGAAAAAAGAAATTGAAGAAGATGTCAGAAAATGGAAAGATCTCCCATGCTCATGGATAGGCAGGATTAACAAAGTAAAAATGGTGATCTTACCAAAAGCAATATACAGATTCAACACAATTCCCATCAAATTACCAACACAATTCTTCACAGATCTTGAAAGAATAATACTCAACTTCATATGGAAAAACAAAAAACCCAGGATAGCCAAAAGAATCCTGTACAATAAAACAACCTCTGCAGGCATCACAATCCCCAACCTGAAGCTCTACTATAGAGCTAGTGTAATAAAAAAACAGCTTGGTACTGGCATAAAAAAAAGGCACGTGGACCAATGGAATCAGATTGAAGACCCTGACATTAAGCCGCATACCTATGAATACAATTTTTGAAAAAGAAGCCAAAAATGTACAGTGGAAAAAAGAAAGTATCTTCAACAAATGGTGCTGGCATAACTGGATGTCAATGTGTAGAAGGCTGGAAATTGATCCATATCTGTCACCATGCACAAAACTTAAATCCAAGTGGATCAAAGACCTCAACATAAATCCAGCTACTCTGAACCTGATAGTAGAGAAAGTAGGAAGTACTCTTGAACGCATTGGCACCACTTTCTAAATATAACACCAGTAGCACAGACACTGAAAGAAACAATCAATCAATGGGAGCTGTTGAAACTGAGAAGCTTTTGTAGAGCAAAGGACATGGTCAACAAGACAAAGCAACAGCCTACAGAATGGGAAAAGGTCTTCACCAACAAACATCTGACAGAGGGCTGATATCCAGAATATATAAAGAACTGAAGAAATTAGACATCAAAATGCCCAACAGTCCAATTAAGAAATGGGCTATAGAACTAAACAGAGAATGCTCCACAGAGGAAGTTCAACAGGCTGAAAGACATTTAAGGAATTGCTCAACATCCCTAATTATCCAGGGAATGCAAATCAAAATGACTCTGAGATACCACCTTACACCTGTCAGAATGGCTAAGATCAAAAGCACAGAAGACAGCTTATGCTGGAGAGGATGTGGAGCAAGGGTAACTCTCCTCCACTGCTGGTGGGAATGCAAGCTTGTACGGCCACTTTGGAAATCAATATGGCACTTCCTTAGAAAATTAGGAATCCATCTCCCCCAAGACCCAGCTATAGCACTCTTGGTCATATACCCAAGGTATGCTCAATCATACCACAAGGGCATTTGCTCAGCTATGTTTGTATCAGCTTTGTTTGTAATAGCTAGAACCCGGAAACAACCTAGATGCCCTTCAACTGAAGAATGGACAAAGAAAATATGGAACATATAGACAATGGATTACTACTCAGCAGAGAAAAACAATGACATCATGAGGTTTGCAGGCAAATGGATGGATCTAGACAAAATCATCCTGAGTGAGGTAACCCAGACTCAGAAGGACAAACACGGTATGTACTCACTCATAGAGGATACTAGATGGAAAACAAAGATGACTAGACTGCTACACAACTCCAGGGAGGCTACCTAGAAAACCGGACCCTAGGAAAGACCCAAGGATCACGCAATGACAGAGAAATGGTTGAGATCTACATGAACAACCTGGATGACAATGGGAGTAATGAAGGGCAAGATTGGAGGGAAAGAAAACTTAGGGGAGCAAGAGATCCCAGCTGGATCAAGAACAGAAAGGGTGAATGAGGAATAACAGACCATGATAGATGAAGACCACATGAGAACAGGAATATGCAGAGTGCTGGAGAGGTCCCCAGAAATCCACAATGATATATCCTCTGTAGTCTGCTGGCAATGGTCGAGAGAAAGCCTGATCTGACCTAGTCTGGTGATAAGATGGCCAAACACCCTAACAGTCATCTTGCAACTCTCATCCTATAACTGATGGAAGTGGATGCAGAGATCCTCAGCCAGGCCCCAGGTGGAGCTCCAGGTGTCCAACTGTCAAGAAAGAGGATGGTCTGGAAGAGCGTGAATTGTTGAATCCAAGATTGCAAAAAGCACAGGGACAGATAGCCAATCGAATGGAAGCACATGAATTATGAACCAAAGGCTGTGGAGGCCCCAGCTGGATCAGGCCCTCTGGATAAGTGAGACCATTGAATAGCTTGATCTGTTTGGGAGGCATCCAGTCTTTGGTACCAGGATCTGTCCTTAGTGCAGAAGCTGGCTGTTTGAAACCTTGGGCTTACACATTGACACTTTGCTCAGTCTGGAAGGAGGTGACAGGACCTGCCTGTACTGAATCTACCAGGTTTAAATGAATCCCCACAGGTGCCTTCATCCTGGAGGACATGGGAATGGAGGGGAGGGGCTGGGGGGAAGGCAGGGGTGAGGGCGGTAGGGGGGAAGACAGGGGAACCCATGGCTGATGTATAAAATTTAAAACATATAATAATAAAGAAAAAATATTTATTAAAAAATTAACACAGAAGACAGCTTATGCTGGAGAGGATGTGGAGCAGGGGAAACTCTCCTCCACTGCTGGTGGGAATGCAAGCTTGTACAGCCACTTTGGAAATCAATATGGCGCTTCCTTAGAAAATTGGTAATACATCTTCCTCAAGACCCAGCTGTACCATTCTTGGGCATATACCCAAGGAATGCTCAATCATACCATAAGGGCATTTGCTCAGTTATTTCATATCAGTATTGTTTGTAATAGCCAGAACCTGGAAACAATGTACATGCCCTTCAACTGTAGAATGGATAATAAAAATGTGGCACATATACACATTGGAGTACTACTCAGTAGAGAAAAACAGTTGCATCATGAGGTTTGCAGGCAAATCGATGGATCTAGAAAAAAATCATCCTGAGTGAGGTAACCCAGACTCAGAAAGACAAACATGGTATGTACTCACTCATAGGAGGATACTAGATGTAAAACAAAGATGACTAATTAGACTGCTACTCACAACTCCAGGGAGGCTACCTAGAAAACAGGACCCTAAGAAAGACAGTTATCACCCAATGACAGAGAAATGGATGACATCCACACGAACAATCTGTACATGATTGGGGATAATGAAAAGCAAGTTTTGAGAGAAAAAGAGCTTAGGGGAGTAAGAGATCTCAGCTTCATCAAGAACAGAATTAGAGAACAAGAAATAACAGACCATGATAAATGAAGAACCCATGGGAATAGGAAGATGCAAAGTGATATAGAGGTCCCCAGAAATCCACAATGATATCTCTACTATAAACTACTAGCAATGGTAGAGAGAAAACCTGAAGTGACCTACTCTGGTGATAGGATGGCCAAACACACTGTCATGCTAGAACTCTCATCCAAAAAGTGATGGATGTGGATGCAGGGATCCTTGACCAAGCTGCAGGTGGAGCTCCAGGAGTCTGATTATTGAGAAAGAGGAGGGATTGTAAGAACATGACTTGCTGAGACCAAGATTGGAAAAAGCACAGGGACCAATAGCCAAACTAATGGAAACACATGAACTATGAACCAAAAGCTGTAGAGCCCCAATTGGATCAGGCCCTCTGGATACGTCAGCCAACTGAATAGCTTGAACCTTTCCTTAATGCATGAGCTGGCTGTTTTGAACCTGGGGCTTACACAGGGACACTTTGCTCAGCCTGGAAGGAGGGGATTGGACCTGTCTGGACTGAATCTACCAGGTTGAGCTAAATCCCCAGGGGAGTCTTTTCTCTGGAGGAGATGGAAATAGGGGGGTGAGGTGAGAGGGTAGGTTGGCTCAGGGGTAGGAGGGGGAGGACAGGAGAACCAATAACTGATATGTAAAATTAAATAAAATTTAAAAAATGCCCAATGGTCGAATTAAGTAATGGGCTATAGAGCTAAACAGAGAATAGTGAACAGAGGAATCACAAATGGGTGAAAAACTTTCAAGGAATTGCTCAACATCATCACCAAATAGACCAAGATCTCCCACTGTACCAAGAGTATCGATCAGACCAAGAAAGCCTCCCTCAGACAGAGACACCACTTGCACCTACAGGAGAAAGAGATGGTGGACACCAGTGCAAAAATACAGTCAACAACAACAACAAACAACAACAACAAAACCAATATGGCTTCATCAGAATCAACATCAGCAAGACCTGAACATCCCAACATAGAAGAAACAGAAGAAATCAACCTTAAAAATGACCTTAAGAAGATGATAGAGATCTTTTAAGAAGAGATGAAAATTTCTCTTAAAGAAGTTGAGGAAAAGTCAAACAAAAATTGGAAGAAATCAGTAAATACCTAAGAGATGGAAGAGCAGATCTCTGCCATTGAAGATACATAAGAGAAAATAGATTCATCAGTCAAAGAAAACATTAAAGCCAAGAAAATCATGACTCAAAATGTCCAGGAAATTTGGGACACCATGAAAAGACCAAACCCAAGAATAATAGGGATAGGAGAAGGAGAACAATACCAACTCAAAGGTGCAGAAAATATATTTAACAAAGTCATAGATGAAAACTTTCCAAACCTAAAGAAGGAAATGCCTATAAACATACAAGAAGCTTACAGAACACCAAATATTCTAGATCCAAAAATAAAGTCCCCTCGCCACATAACAATCAAACCACTAAACATACAGAATAAAGAAAAAATATTAAGAGCTGCAAATGAAAAAGGCCAAATAGTATTTAAAGGTAGACCCATCAAAATAACACCTGACTTCTCAATAGAAAAATCTAAAATCCAAAGGTCTTGGACAGATTTATGTAGACACTATGAGACCATGGATGCCAACACAGAAAATTGTACCTAACAAAACTCACAATCAACGTAGATGGAGTAAACAAAATATTCTATGATAAAACCCGATTTAAGCAGTGTCTCTCCACAAATCCAACCCTACAGAAAGCACTTGAAGGAAAAAATCCAACCTAAGAAAGTTAGATACACCCATAAAAATACAGGCAATAGATAGTACCACACCAACAAATACCAAATAAGGGAAACATGCACTACCACCAAAACATAACAGGAATTAACAAAAACTAGTCATTAATGTCCCTTAATATCAATGGTCTCAATTCACCCATAAAAAGACACAGGCTAAAAGAATGGATATGAAAACAAGATCCATCCATTTGCTGCATACAAGAAACACACCCCAACTTCATAGACAAATACTACCTCAGAATAAAAGGCTTGGAAAAGACTTTCCAATCAAATGGATTTAAGAAACAACCTGGTTTAGCTATTCTAATTTCTAACAAAATAATCTTCAAACTAAAATCAATTGAAAGAGATTGGTAAGGACATTACATATTTATCAGAGAGAAAATCAAGCAATATGAAGTCTGTATTCTGAACATTTATATTTCCAATACAAGGGCACACACATTTGTAAAAGCAACATTACTAAAGCTTAAACTGCACATCAAAATCCAGGCAGTAGTAGTAGGAGTCTTTAACAACCCAGCCTCACCAATGGACATGTTCTGCCAGACAGAAACTTAGAGAAATAAGGGAACTAACAGACATTATGACTCAAGTGCTGGTATAATGTAATGTCAACATGCAGAAGATTTTAAATAGATTCATCTCTTGCCATACACAAAAGTCCAAGTGGATCAAAGACCTCAACATAAATCCAGTTACAGAGAACTTGAAAGAAGAGATAGTAGGAAGCAGTTTTGAATGCATTGGCACAGGAGACCACTTCCCAAATATAACACCAGTAGCACAGACACCGAGAGCAACAATTAATAAATGGGACCTCCTAAAACTGAGAAGCTTTTGTAGAGCAAAGGACACCATCAATAAGACAAAGTGACAGCCTAAAGAATGGAAAAAGATCTTCACCAACCCCACATCTGACAGAGGGCTAATCTCCAAAATGTATAAAGAACTAAAAAAGCTAGAGTTCAAAACACTGAACAATTCAATTAAAAATTGGGCAACAGAGCTAAACAGATAATTCTCAACAGAAGCTCAAATGGCTAAAAGATATTTAAGGAATTGCTCAACATCCTTAGTCATCAGGGAAATGCAAATCAAAATGACTGTGAGATACTATCTTACAGCTTTCAGAATAGCTATGATCAAAAACAGTGAAGACTGCTTATGTTGGAGAGTATGTAGAGAAAGGGAAACACTCTTCTACTGTTGGTGGGAATGCAAACTTGTACAGACAGTCTGGAAATTGGTATCATGGTTTCTTAGAAAATTGGGAATAAGTCTTCCTCAAGACCCAACTATACCACTCTTGGGCATATACCCAAGGAATGCTCAATCGTTCAACCTTACCACAAGGACATATGTTCAATTATGATCATAGCAGTATTATTTGTTATAGCAGGAATCTGGAAACAACATAGATGTGCCTCAACTGAAGAATGGATAAAGAAAATAAATGTGGCACATATACACAATGTAGGACTACTCAGCAGTAAAGAACAATGATATGAAATTTGCAGGCAAATGGATGGAACTGGAAAATACGCTGAGTGAGGTAACCCAGACTCAGAAGGACAAACATAGTATGTACTCACTCATAAGTAGATACTAGATATATATCTACTGGAAGAGATGGCCAGACTGCAATCCATAGCTCCAGAGAGGCTAGATAACCTAGGAAGGGTACATGGGTAACCCAGCAAAGGAGAAGTGGATGAGATCTACATGAGAGGACTAGGTGTGGGGATGTGGTAGAGGGTGAGGAGTTGGGGAGAGAGAACATAGGAAAATGGGAGGGTCAAGCTGGAACAGAGACAGAGTGGGAGGGCAGGGAGGCAGATACCATGATAGATGAGGACATCATGGGAATAGGAAGAGGCAGGATGGTGGACAAGTTCTCAAGAACCCACAAGGATGATACCACCTTGGATTGTTGGCAGTGGTTCAGAGGGTGCCTGGACTAGTCTATTCTGGTGACTGGTCTAGCTAATAACCTAACTATCATCAAAGAGTCTTTGTCAAGTGACTGATTGAGGCAGATGCAGAGATCCACGGGCCAGGCACCAAGATAAGCTCCAGGAATCCCATCAATAAGAGAGAGGAGGCATTCTGCAGGCAGAGACATCAAGATCATAATGGGAAGTGCAGAGATTACAGGCCACACTAGAGGAAGCCCATGAACTGTATATTAGTAGCTGTGGAGTCCCCATGGGACTAGACTAGGCCCTCTGGATACAGAAGACGATTGTTTAGCTTGAACTATTTGGGGGGCAACTAGGCAGGGGGATAGGGTCCATCCTTGGTGCATGGGTAGGCTTTTGGGAAGCCGGTGCCTGTGGTGTGATACCTTGAACAGCCTTGGTGCAGTGGGAAGTGGCTTAGACTTCCTTAGGTTCAGTGTGCGGGGCTTTGCTGACTCCTCATGGGAGACCTTGATTTGGGAGTTGTAGGGATGTGAGGTAGCTTGGGAGAGAGGACTGGAGGTGTGAGGAGGGAGGAAGTGGGATCTGTGGGTGGTATGTAGAGTGAGTAGAAAATTTCTTAATACAGAAAAATGAAAAAAAAAAATCCTCAGATGTTCTACTCACTCCACTTCTAGGTAGGTTTTGGTTGTTGCATACTCAGAAACATTTCACTGTTGCCATAGTCTTCATGTGACTCCATGAAGAGTTGTAACACACTGTTTATGAAACTCTTTGTGGCTATTTTAAATAAATCCACACTAGTGTCTTTTAATGAAAACATACTTGGAGATATTAAAGTCACTTTGTCTTCCTTCTTTCCTCCTTCCTTCTTTCCTTCCTTCCTTCCTCCCTCCCTCCCACCCTCCTTCCCTCCTTCTTCCTTCCTTCCTTCCTTCCTTCCTTCCTTCCTTCCTTCCTTCCTTCCTTCCTTCCTTCCTTTTTCCTTTCCTTTCTTCTCCCTTTCTTCCTTTAAGTGCCTTAAATTTCATTTTCTGGAATGCTAGATGATTCAGCAATTTGTGTATGTCACATATTGAATATGTAAACTGAAGGTGACTTTTTGCAAGGGAAACATTTTTGTGGTTCAAACAGAGTAGTTTGATTTTTTTGAGGGGCCAGTATCTGGAATAAATAGATTTTTAAATAAACCAGTATAATACCTAGCTGCTTTTAAACCTATCATTATACACACAGATAAGAAAAGCTCTTATTCATCTTCAAAGTCACTTGTCTTTCCAGAAGATAGAGTTCATTACAGAAAGACAGAGATCATTGCAATCGGTCAAAATGCAGAGATGACTTGTGCAGCACAACCCAGTGGATGCATTTAGATACAATCCTTGCATTGAAGGCTCAGGGGACATCTAAGAGCTGGACAGAGGGTTGTAAGATCCAGACTACCAGGAAGTCAGCTGTAAAACTGCCTCCTAGAAATGACTGGGAAGTTTCATTTTACTTACTTTTTAATGTGGTCATTGAAATGTTTAAATGTGGTGCCCCAATAAAATTTCTAGTGGCTAAAGTTGTTCCAGAGGTTGAAAAAAAAGCAGTGAAAATGTGTAACAATTACAGCCATATTATGCATGATTTTCATGGCTTCTGTTTGCAAGCAAGGCTTCTTTTTATGGCCAAACTTACCAAGGTTTTTGCTCCTTGAAGATGATTCTGTTTATACTGTTGCCCAATACAGTAACTAAAAGTGTTCTTTAGCATTACGAATAAGGCGGTTTTGATGTGTTTTTTGAAGTTATATAAAATGCTTGCAAGCATTAACTTATAGTGTTGTTGGTCATGAGTTCCATGTTAATGAATCAACATTTTAAGTATACATTAAATCTATACAGTAAAATTGTAATGATGACTTTTTACTATATAGTTAAATACATAATGTAAACATAATGTAAATGCATAATGATAAGTTGGTATCAGACATTAAATTAAGTATACTTCAACAGAAATACATAAAAAGGTCTGTATGGAGGGAAATATCTAGAGCAGAAGAAAGACTCCAAAGAAGACTGAAACAGAAGACAGCAGATATGCCTATCTGATAGTAACATAGAGTTCTGGGTGTTTTATCCAGAAATCTCATGTGTTTTCATAAAAAATCATCATTTCTTGGAAGTTAGTAACTAGTTGCTAAAATCATAAAAGAGAAGCATTATGCTCATTTTCTCAGTGTAGATGTTCATTGTATTTAAAGTAGAGCTTTTATTTGTATGTTCCTTTAGTGTCATATTCTGCCAGTTAGGTATAATTTTTCAGATATTAGGTCTTTACAGCTTGTGTAATATTGGTATGTAGTTCTCATGAGCAGAATTTAGGAAGCACTAACCTAAAATCAAAGTTTGGCATGGAAGAAAGACCAGGAAATTGATTTATTCATCATTTATTTATCAAGTAGAAACTTATCTTATTAATTTAAGTTACACTATCTTGATGACAAGCATGAAAGATGAGCCTGTGTAGAAGTCTACTGCACTCTCACCACCTAAAAGGGCATGTATCTGGACGCTCTCTGAGGCTGTGTCTCTTGTATAAAATAGAGAAGCCATTCAGGTGTGTGACCATAGTGAGAGTGAAGCAGAAACTGACAGTTGTGCTTGGCGATAAGACCAACTCAAGTCTGCAACCACTAAGTGTCCTTTGATCATCTGAGGTAGATCATTGAATCTACTCTGAGAAAAAAGATAAATAATAGGATAAGTGGGTAGATCATTGAATCTACTCTAAAAAGAAAAGGGTAAGATATAAAAAATGACAAAAGGTAGATTATTGAATCTATTATGGAAAGAAAAAAGAAAGAATATGAATATGATAAGATAAAAAGATCAATTATTGAATCTACTTTTAAAAAGGAGCTACTTGTTTTAAATAGCATAAGGAATGAAAATTTTTATCTGAATTTATCAAATGTTAATAACTATACATTGTTTATATTAATGGAGCTTATTGTCTGAATCTGTCAAATGTTAATGGACTAGACATCATTAATGTAATGATTGACAGTATATATTTTACATATTTATTGGATATAGTTTTTCTTGTATTAGTTATAAGCTTTCTTTAATCTTAGAGAAAAAAAGGGGGGGGAAGTGGTGGTATTGTGTTTCCCAAAATGGTGTGCACCATAATAAACTTATATGGGGTCAGAGAACAGAACAGCCACAATATTAAACGTAGAGGTTAGGTAGTAGTAGCACAGGCCTTTTTCTAGCATTCCAGAGGCAGAGATCTGTCTGGATCTCTGTGTGTTCAAGGATACAGCCAAGCATGGTGACCTACGCCTTTAATCCCAGGAAGTAATGGCAGGAGGCAGAAAAGTATTTAAGACATGAGGACATGGGGATGAGGAACTATAGCCTGGCTAAGCTTTTAGGCTTTTAGTAAGCATTTCAGCTGAGATTTATTCTGGATGAGGACTCAAATGCTTCCAGTTTGAGGAAACAGGATCAGCAGAGGAATTGGCAAGGTGAGGTGGCTGTGGCTTGATCTATTTCTCTGATCTTCCAGCATTTATCCCAATAACTTGCACCAGGTTTGTTTTTATTAACAAGAACTTTTAAGTTTCGAACTACAATCATTTGTCAAAAAGTGTTATTGTTGCATAAAGAGAAATCCATTTGTACTTTAGTAACCAGTATAGATGTCCTTAGATATTAAGGAAGACAAGGGAGTTTGGCCTACTGCTGAATCTAACATTCTCCAGGTGTCAGTGGTCTTGCTGTCTGACTTATTTCAATTTGATAGTCTTTTACAGATTTCCCATTTCAGATTTTTCACTATTCAAAAATCAGTACCAGATTCTTCCTTTCCCATGATGTCTATCTCTCTACATGGTGGTAACTTCTCTGAATGCAGCAAAGCAGGAAGTAGGTGTACCTGCAATGGACACAGCATATTATCTGGACAGGAACTGGCAGCAGCTCACCCACCTGACAGTTGCCAAATCAAGTGCAGGGAAGTGTGGAGGATTGGAGGACATGAAGTACCAATTTTCTTTCCAAAACCACATGCTTCAACTCAGGAGCAATTGTGGTTCAGCAAATTTAAATATTTTTTTTTTATTTTTCTAATTATAATTCATCACAAAGTGCAATAACACCATAACATGAATTTTAACAGGTCTTGTTAATAGAAAACCCAGGGCCAAGTATTGAGGTGAATGCTGAAAATCAGAAAAACAGAACAAGCCACAGCTAAGCTAGTCTTGCCAACTCCTCAGCTGTTCTTGTTTCCTCATACTGAAAACCTCTGAGTCATCATTGGAATAAATCTCAGCTGAACTGCTGCTAAAAAGCCTTTATTCCTCTTCCTCACAATTTATATACAATTCTGCTTCCTTCTATCAATTCCTGGGATTAAAGGCATGTGTGCTGCCCAAGCAAAGACTTGAGATCTGAAGTGTGCCACCATGTCTGGCTCTGTTCCCAATGTGGCCTTGAACGCACAGAGATCCAGACAGGTATCTGCTTCCCTAGTGATAGGATTAAAGGCATGTGTGTCACTTCTGTCTAGCCTCTGTGTCTAATCTAAAGGTTGTTCTGTTCTCTGATCTCCATATAAGTTTTCTTTGTTGGCAGCACAAATAAAATATCACCACATGACACTACTGTCAGATTCACCTGCCTCCCCCTCAATTACTGTCCTCCTCCAGCTGACTCTATCACTAATCTCTCCCTGGTCTGCTTCTGCTTCAGCTACATCTTCATCTCTAACCTGTTTAGTCCCTGGCAGTGAGAGTGAGTGATCTTTTAAAGATTGAATTATTATCATCTGCTTTTTCGGTGATATCTATAGCATTAATATTAAAAGCAAATGTATCACCATGACTTTGTTGTAAAATATGCTAGAAAGTCCCAAGGTCTTCCTCACAATATAATATATGGCAGTTCTTAAAGCACACATTGAACAAGCACATCAGGAAAAATTTGTTTCTTTAAACAATTATGAGCACCCTGATTCAGGGAATCAATAGTGTAGTTGTAACTGGTAAGAAATAAGGGCATCATGGCTTACACACTAAGGACTAATAGAAACCAATATACCTAAAAAGAAAAATTTAGGCACCAGAACAAGTGATTAAGCATGAAATTTTTATTCTTTATTTGTGTCCTTAACTGATGATTTTGAAAAATTTAAATTCCAGTTACCCAGTGGGAGCAGAGGGCATGAGAATGCATCTCAAACAAACAAACATCTGATTTTCAGTTAAATTTGAACTTTTGTGTTTAAACTACACAGTTACACTTGAAATTCAATACAAACATTTTCATCATTTAACCAGTACTCAATTATTGCTTATTTTACTAGTAAGAAGATGTTCAAAAATTGCTGTTTGTCTGATATATTTTTAAAATATTTATTTGCAAGGTGATTAGAGAAAAACAAGATTGGATGTACATAGACATTATAAATGAGTGACAGTCCTGGGCCTGATGATTAATAATATACAGAGTAGGAGAAATTATCCTCCAACAAGAATTAAATATATTGTTTCCATATCTGAGTGCTTTAGTCCTCATAATAAAATGAACACAGACTCATCTGTGGGATTAATTTTTAATCTGAATCTCTGCTACTGATATTCTACTTAAACTTTTAAAGACACAGAAAATAGTTTATTGGGCTTGAAAAATAATTTTAGTGAGACACATTCATATAATTTTCATATTAAAATGAAAATTAACATGTAGCCTATAGATCTTAGTTGTATATAAATCAGGCAGTACATTCTTGAGACATTTCATGCTGACTGTGGTCTTTCCTGCATATAATGTCATCAAACTAGCTTGTCATCGTGGGATTAGAATTCAGTGGAGTGTAGGGTTACTGAATTGCTCTCCTTGACATACACAGGAACATTACATTCCACTGAATTCTCATCCTGTGAGTTTAAATGAAGCAATGCCAGACATATTCAAATACTGACAACCAGACTGTTCTGAAAATTAAAAACAAACAACTAAATAAAAGGCTCAGTGAAATCAGGCTCATCTCATATTGTGGAAACCTAAATGCTGTACATCTGTCTTCAGTTCATTATTTTACTGGCAGCTGAAAAACTCTGGCCTTCTTTTGCAGAAGAAAGAGAAAGTTCTACAAGATGAAGTTTCTTCTGCTTGCTGCTCTAGCCTGTTTGGTGTCTGCCACTGAGGAACCCTTACCGGTACAAAGATGGGCTTTCATGGGATTATACAGGGGCAGAAGTGACTGGGGTGAATTTGCTATTTTGACCTGACAATCAACATGTTTCTATGAAAGTATTGGTGCCCCCTTTTTGTACTATAATATAGTCCCATATTTAAAAAAAATTATTTGTTTTAGTTTCAAGGTTACAATGACCTCAATTTGAGCTTCCTATATTGCCTAATTGCATTTTTTATTTGGAAAAGTCTGTGAAAATAATCACTTCTAAAAAATGCCGTGTTTTTTCTTAATTTCATATGAACTTTAGCATGATCAACTATAAGTTCATAGTTGAACACTAATATAAGATTGCATAAAATATTTCACTGTCCAAAAAGATTTCACGGATGAATTTTGATGAACATGATAGAAAATTTAAATCAATATAATATCTGAATGACAAACTCATTGTGTGTCATGTATTTGAAGCATGGCTCTCTATTTGTAGCCTTCCTAGTATGGTCAATGTGTGGGTTAATATCGATATGAATTATAATCTATTTATGTATCCATAAAATAAATTAATTATTTTTTGAAGTCTCTGTGTGTGTGTGTGTGTGTGTGTGTGTGTGTGTGTGTGTGTGTCCATACAATAGTTCACAAATGCTGAAGCAAAGATGTAGAAATCAGAGGTAAAACCACCCAACAAGCATGGTTTTAACTCCTCCCTCTTTGGATAACAGTGATTTCTCATTGAAAAGTCATTCCTAATACCTTTGGACACGAAGATGTATTATCATCCAAATATGCATTGGACACATTTAAACATGGATTTTATCATGTTTTCATTTAGATTATTTATGTGCATTAAAGCTGCTTTGTAATATAAACCTACAATCTGTATTTTACACTAAATTTTTACTCTATGTTTTTTCTCACTCATATTTAGTATTATATAAAATCATGACCTTAATAAATAAATATATCTATGTTTTCAAATAATATGTCAGACATCTTTCATAAAGGAACAAAAATACCCAATAATGCTGTTATCACATTACATAGGTGATAAATTTTTCTAACACTTTGTAAAAATTCTGTTCTGTTCCTTTAGTTGATAATCTATAATTTAGTTAGCTTTTCTAGCCATTGTTCTGTTTAAAATTTTTAACAAATTTATTTTGTCATTTATGTATGTGTGTTTGCTCTGCATGTTTCATTATGTTTAAGCAGCACTCACAAAGGCCATATGATATCCTCAGAATTGAAGTTACAGGGGGTTGTGTGCCAACATGTAGTGCTGGGACTTGATCCCAGATCCTCTGACTGGTGAATCTAATTCATATTATTTTTTAGTTTTCAGGGAATTTTCATACCATCTACCTAGCTTCTGACATTGTGAGTGTGACTCAAGAAAATAGTCAATTCAGGATGTTGATGCGTGAAGTGAAGTTTTTTAAGAATTACACACTCATGAGCATGACTTTCTACGTCAGGTAAGAAAATTGAACTTAAGGAGAAGAAACATTTTGTTGCAAAGGCACTCAAAGAATTCCCAATATATTACTAAAATGGGAAGATAATATGGATCTAATAATAATTCAAGGAAAGCTGGAGTTGAAAATCACTGTGTTGGGTTGGAGATTTAGTTCAGTGGTAGAGCGCTTGCCTAGCAAGCACAAAACCCTATGTTTGGTCCTCAGCTCTGGAAAAGACAAAACAAAACAAGAAAGTCACTGTGTCTAACAATATTATACTCTAGCACTCAGCTCTTGATGTTTTAAATTTTTCTCTTAAAATATTGAAAATACAAACTTAGGGAGTAAAAAATATATTTGTGAATAAAACTGATGTTTGCTGAAAGAGAAATATTGATAAATGTGAATATAAAGTAAAGAAAAATCTAAGATAATAAACATAAAAAGAGCAATGTTTATAACCTCACCATGAAAATGGCTCCTCCTCTTGAAAACCATCCTGATAATTGGATACCTACCATTGCATTAATGAGGTCACTGGCATAGCTTTTGTGACATGGGAAATCCTAGATTATGAATCTGAAGCCAATTTTCTTCCATACATTTTATTGTGCACTGAAATTCCTTCTTCACCTGAAATGAATCAACTATCAAAAATACTACTAATGAAAATATTTATAATCCATGGAATATATTGCAAAGGGCATTACATCTAACATGTCTCACTTTTGGCAAGATTATTCTTGAGAAAGAAACACACCTGGGATAATAAATGTTCATAATGAATGGTTATTATTCATTATATTGTGTTTAGGAAAAACGGGAAGTGCCAGCTACACACTGCTTGGGCAGACAAATCTCCGTATCTGTTTTGCCTTAGGTTTTGTGAGTATCTCTGGTTAAAAACTGGTGGTGTTATTTAAATTTTCTGTAACTAATCTGATCTTCATCAGGAGAATCTGTAGCATATAACTGGTCTGTTGTGTCTCATATTATAGCATTTTCTGATGAGGTAAACTGCATTAAAGAGAGTAAGCCTGGGTTCATCGCTGGGACCTGGATGTTGCGCAATCCCAATCGTCATTTCCCCCATATCTACTATTACCCTGAGATAGAAGGGGGCATAACCAGACGTGAGTAAAATCTCCATTGTCTGCCTTTCATGAACATGAAGAGAAAAATACACATATGAATCATGCTATGTGGTACAAAAACAGATGAACAAATAAACAAAAATAATTAAATATAGGTTTTTCTAAACTTGGTAAAGTACAGGCATGTACATGACTTTTGTATATTATATTAATACTTATAGGAATGTTTCCCTAACTAAATAATTTAATGCAAATGTAGTAATATATTTTGTAGTGTCATAGTATTAAACTGGGATTATTATGAAAGAATTGTTTGGCAATGTTGTTTTAGAAATAATACTATTAATAATAAATACTAGATACACAAGTAACATTATACAGACTCAAAGAGTTATATTCATGAATAAATATATATTACATTTATCTTATAAATTGTTATTATTTATGTATTACATAGTATAATATATAATTTATATGCAACATATAATAATATAACAGATACAAGCATGTGATGACAATCATTGAAAAAAGGCATGTATTTGAAGGAGATTGTAGAGGGGCATACACTGCAATTATAAGGAAAAAACGAAGTGGCAAAATGTTGTAATTATATTAAAATCTCAAAATAAACAATGAGTAGAAAGAATCTGCATCATGTTCTCATGAAGAAAATATTATTTCTTCCCAGGCCCAAGTGAATTTCAGATTTTGATAGATTTTGCCTCAAAAACAACCATCCTGTTTGGAGCCCTCTTTACTAATAGTTTTGGGGACCTACACTGGATGACCGCAGCACTGAGTACGTAAATCTGATACGGCATAGAACTTTTTTCTTTCTGATTGCTAATTGCAACACAGCTGTGTCCCTGTATTTCATTGCATAATGCACTGCTGCAGGAAGTTTTTCACTCATGTGTTTTCAAACGTAATCCCCACTGTGTGAAACTCAAGTTGAAACATACAGGATAATAATTTCAACAATAATTTTAATAGTCTTTATTTTTAAATCAGCATCTTAGATAGTAAGATGGAAATTTACTTATTATCAACAGGAAGAATGTTTGACTGGACTTCAGCATGAATTGTGAATTGTCTGACAGGCCTCATCATTAGGGAGGGTAGGACGAGACAGCATGATTTCCCAAATAATGACAATTTGATGAATTAAGACACTTATGTGTGATTATAGGGAAAATCCCTTCTGACTTTTTCACTATGAAATGCAGCAACAGGAACTAACATCACTGAAGAAATGTGGAAAGACTATGTGAACCTGACACTTTACTGTAAAATCCCTATTGGAAATATTGAAAATGTCTATGAAGCAGGTAAGTCAGTTTCTGTAAACTGGCCTGAAATTAGGGCAAATCACAAAGATTATTGTTTTCATTGCAGCAATGTAAAATCTTTACAGAAAATATGAAGGAAATCCAATTATATTTTTAACTTCTCCTTTTTTGTTGTACCTCACAGATGCATGCCCTAAATGGGAGCCTTGATCCCATGAGCAGAAACATGGTATTATGTGCTGTTCTTGATCATTGGAATAAAATTTAGAGGTTGATTCAATCAAGTAAACACTAAGTATTCATAGTTGTAACTCTGGAACTTCTGTACACACTCCTTTTATCAGAAATCATTACTGGCTCCATGTGTGATTAATTGCATTGATTTCATATATTGCAAGAGTGTTTTCAATTAAGTACCTAATGTGCCTACCAGGAGATGAAAGTGTCTCATCACCCCATAGTGAATGGGAATTTTGAAACCTAGCAGCTAGAAATTTGTAAAGCTCCTAGGGATATCAGGTATTTTATTTTTTCTTTGTGTGTTTATTTTTCAGAAAAAATTCAAAAATATCTTAAAGGAACACACAGTGTACAGTGTCCCTGGGATAAAGGATTCCCAAATATACATGATGAACTGGCTTTATTACAAATCATCGTAGAATTTTCACAAAAAGCAATCATATATATATATATATATATATATATATATATATATATATATATGCATATAGCAGAAATAATTGAAAATAATTTTTATTAAACTTAATGGTATAATTTTTCATAATGTGCTCATGAATATGCATATACTGAATGAATTAATTGAAAAAGAGCAGAGGGGACATATGGAGAATCTGGAAGGTGAAAAACTGATATAATTAGACTTTAATATTGAAAGTAAAAGAAATAAAAATCAGTTGTCACTACTCACAAAAAATGTCTTGAAACAAAACTGTGTATCATCTCTCCCAGCACTAGAAAGAGAAGCATGGAGACTATGTGTGTAATATCAACAGCTCAAAGTCTACCTGTCAGTTAGGGGCAAGGGGACCCTGTTTCAAGAATAGAGTGTAGGGTGATGAAAAGAAAACATTCTCTTCCACAGTTACATGCTTGGAGAACATATATCTCTCTACAAATATCACACATGGTTTAGTGAACACACATAAAGGAATCAGGATGTCATTAGTAGATAAGGGATGCTCTTTATGTAGGAAACAAGCCTAATATTGTGAGAAAATTCTGAAAATTTCATCAGTTGCTTAAAAAAGATCATTGTAATTAGGTTTTTTCATACAATATATTATGGATGCTGTTTCCTCTCCCAGAATCCCCCTACAACCTCATCCACCCAAATCCTCACACTTTCTGTCTCTTTCTCATTAGAATACAAATCAATGTTTTATTAAAGACATAAAAAACCTCATACACCAGAGAGTTCTCTGGATGTGAGTTGTTATAAGACATAGTATTTTTGTTTAGGCCAAAATATGAGAAGGAAAATGACAACTTTATTAACCATTGTAACCTGAAGATTATATTTGAAATTTATATTTTAATATAGACATATATTAATATGTTTTATGTCTGTATATTAACATATAATTGTACTACAGTGGTTTTAATAGGATAGCCCCCATAAGCTCATATATTGGTCATTAGGGAGAAGTGCTATTTGTGAGGGATTAGAGGGCTTCCCTTGTTGCAGTACATGTGGCCCTGTTGGAAGAAGTGTGTCACTAGGGGTGTGATTTGGGGTTTAAAATGCTCAAGCTAGGCCCAGTGTCTCTACCTGCTCACTGAGGGTCAAGAATGCAGAGCTATCCATTTCTCTAGCACTCAGCCTGCAAGTGGCCATACTTCCCACCATGCTGATTGAAGCAGATGTTTTCCTGTGTCCTGCCAGGTCCTGCAGCCACTCAGACCCAAATAAACATACAGAGGCTTATATTATTTTCAAACTGTTTGGCCTAATGCCTGAGGCTTCTTGCTAGCTAGCTCTTACATCTTAGATTAACCTATTTCTATAAATCTATACTGTGCCATGTGGCTTGTGGCTTACCAGCACTTTACATCTTGCTATTTCTGGTGGCAGCTAGCAACATCTCCCCAGCTCTGCCTTTTTCCTTCCTCTCTCTCTAGTTGGAATATCATGCCTAACCTTATTTTGCCTCACCATTGGACAAACAGCTTTATCAATCAATCAGAGTAGCACACACTTACAGCATACAGAATGACATCCCACAGCACTTCCCCTTTTCAGTCTAATAAAAAAGGAAGGTTTTAACTTTAACATAGTAAAATTAGATATAATAGAATAGTTATCAAGCAAGAATTACAGTTACAATATCTAGCCTATTTGTATTTGACAAAATTAAAGAAAATATTCTATTTATCCTATATTTGTGATTCTACAGTTTTTATATCTAACTTGTCTTCTATTATAACCAAGGAAAATGATAACTAGTCTTCAACTACATCAAAGACCTCAGAAGGATATAATATTACCTAGGTAACCAGGAAATACATTCTAAGCAACTTCTAAAATTTTGGAAATGACAGAGATAGCCATTTGCCTGGACAGTCATCCAAATTTCCACTGTAATGTTGGGGCATCCGTTTTTAGCTTATAGGCCTAGAGTCTCTTAGTCACTTTTCTCTGTGTCCTATAAAATCTCTGGCAGTTTCTTCTGTGAAGCAGGAGCCTGAAGGACCATCTCGCCTTGAAAAGTACAGTGCTCACCTTCCTATGGGTCTTGTTTGTCCAGTCAATACAATATTTTGTCAAGCAGTCTAGAAAAGAACAGTTTCTTGTCCAAGTGGCTATTTTTGCCAAGAAGATAAACTCCATATGGAGTGTCTTCAAGGCCCATCTTTCTCTTTGAAGTAAATTGGTGCTGCTAGGGACAAACATGTCTCATTGTCCAGGAAAGTCTAAGTTTTTAAAAAATTTAAAATGCCATAACCTGTAGGTCTTTGAAGTGTTTGAAGATTACCTACCTAACTGAATTATATCTATGTATACCTAGAAAATTTAACATGACTATAAGTTTGACTATCATAGATCACTAATTATTAATCTGTATTTCTTAATCATCCATTATAATTTAAATGGGGTGCATAAATATAATACTTTAAATAAGAGTAGAAAAATATATATAAAGTAACAAAATAAACTTTAAGTTTATATCAATAAAATAATATCCATAGCAATGTAAACCATTTTAAAATTAGTTATTACTCTTTAAAAGTAGGTTCATTGACTACCCTTTCATCCTATCATATCTATAATACCCCCTTTCTTCTTTAAAAAGATTACTTTTATAATCAATCTGCTTTAAATAAAAAGAAACATTCATAAACAATATTTTGGAAATTGGGGCATAGCTTCTCATAATACTTCCTTCTAGATGAGGGTGCTGGCAATCTAATTGAGATCTTGAGAAAATTAAAAATTATGATCAAGTCTTGACTGGAGTAGTCTAAGGTGCTGTATTCCCTGAAACAGTTGCCTTGAAGTTGTTTTTGGATATTGAATCACCTGGGCCATGGTGTCATCAGAGACATTTTTGGGGTCTTGGCTGGTCAAAATATATTAGCCTGGAAGCAATCCATATGTTCTCTGTTCTGTGGAAACAAAGGCAGGACCTCTTTTCCCAAGCAACATATCCTTAGACACAAACTTTGAAGTCGAGGTACTTTTAAAATATACATATTGGGGCAGATCCAGATTAGACTAAGAGGTGAGTCTTTGTCCTCATACCTGAACACCCCAGCACCTAGCCTTTGGGCCCAGAGGCACAACTCTTTTCCCTCACACCACCACCACCCTTGCAGTCCCAGTTTCAAGCCAGTTGGCAGAACTCTTACAGACAGGTTGGACTACCACCATTCGCTACCAGACCCTGTAACCCACAAGCCCCACTCCTCCCAAACCCACCCACAATTAAAGGCTGAAACTGGTCCTTGAGACAGAGTCTGCCAGCACTGATTGGACTAAGAGGTGAGTCTTTGTCTAGCTTTGGTCCAGTGGCACAAATCAGTGCCCCCATACCACCACCCATTGCAGTCTCAGTTTTAGGACAGTAGGCAGGCCTCCTGCAGACAGGTTGGGCTACCTCTATCCCCCACCAGACGCTATAACCCACAAGCCCCACCTCCCCCAAACCCCACCCACCCTCTAAGACGGCAACTACTCACTGACAGAGCCCACCACCGCCAAATTGGTCTAAGAGAAACTCCCTGACACAAAGAGTCCATCAGCAATTATTATACCAAGAGTCCCAACTAGACCAAAAGCTCCCACTGGACCAAGAATATCGATCAGACCAAGAGAAGCTCCCTCAGACACAGACACCACTTGCACTAAGTGGATAAAGTGATGGGTAGATGCCAGTGCAAAAATACAATCAACAACATAAAAACCAATGTGGCTCCATCAGAACCTATGTTAGCAAGACCTGAACATCCCAATGCAGAAGAAACAGAAGAAATCTACCTTAAAAATGAATTTAAGAATATAATTGAGATCTTTTAAAAGGAAATGAAAAATTCCCTTTAAAAAAGTCAAGAAAAAGTCAAACAAAAATGGCAGAAATCAGTAAATCCCTTAAAGTAAGCCAAGAGAAAGCAATTAAACAATTGTGGGAAACAATACAAGCTTTGAAAACTGAAATAAAGGCAATAAGGGAGGCACAAACTGAGGGAAGACTGGAAGTGGAAAATTTGAATAAACAAACAGGAACTACAGCTGCAATCATCACCAACAGAATGCAAGAGATGGAAGACCAGATCTCTGGAATTAAAGATATTATAGAGGAAATAGATTCATCAGTTGAAGAAAACACTAAAGCCAACAAAGACATAACACAAAAATTCCATGAAATTTGGGACACCATGAAAAGACCAAACCTAAGAATAATAGGGATAGAAGAAGGAGAAGAATAACAACTCAAAAGCACAAAAAATATAATCAACAAAATTATAGAAGAAAACTTTCCAACCTAAAGAAGGAAATGCCTATAAACATACAAGAAGGTTACAGAACACCAAATAGACTGGATCTTTAAAAAAAAGGGTCCCCTTGCCAAATAAAAATCAAACCACTAAAGAAAAAATATCAAGAGCTGCAAATGAAAAAGGCCAAGTAGCATTTAAAGGAATATCCATAAGAATAACACTTGACATCTAAATGGTGACACTTAAATCCAAAAGGTCCAGAACAGACAATATGCAGACACTAAAAGACCATGGATGTCAATACACACTATTATACCCAGCAAAACTCTCAATCACCATAGACAGTGTAAACAAAATATTCTAAGATAAAAGCAGATTTAAACAATATCTTTCCAAAATCCAGCCTTATGAAAGCACTTGAAGGAAAAAATCCAACCTAAGGGAATTAAATACACCCATGAAAACACAGGCAATAGATAGTTCTAAACCAACAAATACCAAAAATAGCAAGAATTAACAATCACTGGTCATTAATATCCATTACTATCAATGGTCTCAATTCACCTATAAAAAGACGCAGGCTAACAGAATGGATACAAAAACAAGATCCATCTTTGTATACAAGAAACACACCTCAACTTTAAAGACAGACACCACCTCAGAGTAAAAGGATGGGAAAAGACTTTCCAATCAAATGGATTTAAGAAGCAAGCTGGTGTAGCTATCCTAATATCTAATAAAATAGACTTTAAACTAAAATCAATGGAAAGATATCAGGACATTATATATTTATCACAGGAAAAATCTGACAAGATAAAGTCTAAATTCTGAACATTTATGTCCCAAATACAAGGGCACACACATTTGTAAAAGCAACATTACTAAGCTTAAATTGCACATCAAAATCCATACACTAGTAGTAGGAGTCTTCAACACCCACTCTCACCAATGAACAGGTCTGTCAAATTGAAACTTAACAGAGAAATAAGGGGATCAACAGACATTATGACTCAAATGAACTTAATAGATATCTACAGAATATTACACCCTAACACAAAAGAATATACCTTCTTCTCAGCACCCCATGGAGCCTTCTCCAACATGGAACACATGCTTGGTCACAAAGCAAATCTCAACAGATACAAAAAAGTCAGAATACCCTCCTGTATCTTATCAGACCACCATGGCTTAAAGTTAGATTTCAACAACAACAAAAATTACAGAATGCCTACAATCTCGTGGAAACTGAATAATTCCCAGTTGAATCACCAATGGGTCAAGGAAGAAACAAAGAAAGAAATTAAGGATTTCCTAGAATTCAATGCAAATGAATGTACAACATTCCCAAACTTATGGGACACTGTGAAAGCAGTGCTAAGAGGAAAATTCATAGCACTAAATGCCCACAAAAAGAAGATAGAGAAATCTCACACTAGCAACTTAACAGCACATATGAAAGCTGTAGAACAAAAAGATGCAAAACACAGGAGAAATAGATGCCAATATATAATCAAATTGAGGGCTGAAATCGATAAAAACAGAAACAGAGAACATTACAAAAAAATTAATGAAACAACATTTGATTCTTTGAGAAAATCAAGAAAATAGACAAGCCTTTATCCAAATTAACCTAAAATCAGATAGAGAGCATCTAAATTAACAAAATAGAAATGAAAAGGGAGACATAACAACAGACAATGAAGAAATGCAGAGGATCATCAGAATATGTTCAAAAACATATGCTCCACAAAATTGGAAAATCTGAAAAACATGGACAATTTTCTGGACAACTAGCACATATCAAAGATAAATTATTAAATAATTTATAAACTATTTAAATAGACTAATAACCCCTAAGGAAATAGAAATGGTCATTAAAAGTCTCTAAAAAAAGCCAAGACCAGATGTTTTCAGTGCATAATTCTACCAGATTTTCAAAGAAGAGCTAAAACAATACTCTTCAAATTGTTCCACACAATGGAAACAGAAGGAACATTACCAAACTCTTTTTATGAGACCACAGGCTCTCTGATACCCCAACCACAAAAGGATGCAACAAAAAAGAGAATTACAGACCAATATGTCTCATGAACATTGAGGCAAAAATACTCTATCAAATACTGGCTAATTGAATCCAAGAACACATCAAAATATTATCCACCATGACCAAGTAGGCTTCATCCCAAGGAAGCAAGGATGGTTCAACATATGAAAGTCTGCCAATGTAATATACTATATAAACAAACTGAAAGAAAAAAACCCCAATGATCATCTCATTAGATGGTAAAAACGCCTTTGACAAAATACAGCACCCCTTCATGATAAAGGTCTTGGAAAAATCAGTAATACAAGGAACATAAAGGCAATTTACAGCAAGCCAACAGTCAACATCAAATTAAATGGAGAGAAACTCAAAGCAATTCCACTGATATCAAGAACAAAACAAGGCTGACCACTATCCCCATACTTATTCAATATAGTACTTGAAGTCATAGCTAGAGCAATAAGACAACAAAAATGAGACCATGGGGATACAAATTAGAAAGGAAGAATTCAAACTTTCACTATTTCAGATAATATGATAGTATACATAAGTGACCCCAAAAATTTTACCAGGTAACTTCTACAGCTGATAACCTCCTTCAGTATAGTAGCACGATACAAGGTTAACTAAAAAAAATTAGTAGTGCTCCTATATACAAATGATAAATGGGCTGAGAAAGAAATCAGAGAAACATCACCCTTTACAATAGCCACAAATAATACAAAATACCTTGAGGTAACTCTAACTAAGAGTGAAAGGCTTGAATGATAAGATAACTTATCTGTCTCTGAAGAAAAAAATCAAAGAAGACATTAGAAAATGGAAAGATTTCCCATGCTTGTGGATAGGTAGAATTAACACAGTAAAAATGGCAATCTTACCAAAAGCAATCTACAGATTCAATGCCATCTCCATCAAAATCCCAACACAATTCTTCACAGACTTTGAAAGACTTTCCACATACTTAAACTTATGTGGAAAAACAAAAACAAAAGAAACCCAGAGTAGCTAAAAGAATCCTGTATAGTAAAGCAACCTCTGGAGACATCACCATTCCTGACCTCAAGTTATACTATACAGCTATAGTAATAAAAACAGATTAGTACTGGCATAAAAACTCACACATGGACACATGGAATCAAACTTTTGACACTGCCATTAATCCACACACCTATGAAAATCTGATTTTTGACAAAAAAGCCAAAACTGTACCATGGAAAAAAGAATCTTCCACAAATCGTCCTGGCTAAACTGGTTGTCAGCATGTAGAAGATTGCAAATAGATCTATATCTGTCATCATGCACAAAACTCAAGTCCAAGTGTATCAACAACCTCAACACAAATCCAGTTACACTGAACTTGATGGAAGAGAAAGAAGGAAGTAGTTTTGAATGCATTGGCACAGTAGACCACTTTCTAAATATAACACCAGGAGCACAGACACTGAGAGCATCAATGAATAAATGGGACCTCCTGAAACTGAGAAGCTTTTTTAGAGCAGGGGACAAGGTCAATAAGACCAAATGACAGCTTACAGAATAGGAAAAGATCTTCATCAACCCCACCTCTTACAGAGGGCTGATCTCCAAAATATATAATGAACTCAAAAAGCTAGACATCAAAATACTGAACATTCCAATTTTAAAAATGTACTGCAGAACTTAACAGAAAATTGTTTTTTTTTTTTTTGAGCTGAGGACTGAACCCAGGGCCTTGTGCTTGCTAGACAAGTGTTGTACCACTGAGCTAAATCACCAACACATAACAGAAAATTCTTAATGGAAGAGTCTCAAATGGCTGAAAGTCATTTAAGGAATTGCTCAACATCCTTAGTCACCAGGGAAATACAAATCAAAAAAACTCTGAGATACCATCTTACACCTGTCAGAATGGCTAAGACCAAAAACAGGGAAGACTGTGTATGTTGTAGAGGATGTGGAGCCAGAGGAATACTCCTCCACTGTTGGTGGAAGTGCAAACTTGTAAAGCCCCTTGGGAAATCTTTATGGTGGTTTCTCAGAAAATTGGGAATCAATCTACCTCAGGATCCAGCTATAACACTCTTGGGCAAATTCCCAAGGAATGTTCAATTATACCACAAGGACATATGCTCAACTATGTTCATAGCAGTATTATTTGTAATAGCCAGAACCTGGAAACAACCTAGGTGACCCTCAACTGAAGAATGGATAAAGAAAATGTTGCTCATATACACAATTGTGTACTACTCAGGAGCAAGAAACAATGATATCATGAAATGTGCAGGCAAATGGATGGAACTGGAAAACAATCATCCTGAGTGAATTAACCCAGACTCAGAAGGACAAACATAGTATGTACTCATTCCTAAGTGGATACTAGATGTAAGGCCAAGGATAACCAGACTGAAACCCACAGCTTCAGAGAAGCTAGATAACAAGAGGACACAAGAGGACACATAGATACCCCAATGAAGGAGAAATATATGAGATATATGTGAGCAAACTGGGAGTGTGGGAGTAAAGGAGGGCAAAGAATGGGAGATGAGAGATAGGAAAATGGGAGGGGGTCAAGTTGGAACAGGAACAGAGTGAGAGAGCAAGGAAAGAGATTACACAATACATGAAGACATCATGGGAATCGAAAGAGGCAGTGTGCAGGGAAGTTCTCAGGAATTCACAAGGATGACCTCACCTTGGACTACTCGCAATGATCAAGAGGGTGCCTGGACTGGTCTACTCTGGTGACCAGTACTAGTAAATACCCTAACTGTCATCATAGAGCCTTCATCCAGTGTCTGATGGAAGCAGATGCAGAGATCCACAGCTGGGTGCCAGGATGAGATCTGGGATTCAAATTGGTAAGAAAGAGGAGGGATTCTGTGGGCAGGGGACATCAAGACCATGATGGGAAAATGTGCAGAGATGACCAGCCACACTAGTGGAAACCCATGAACTATGGACTAATATCTGTGAAGCCCCCATAGGACTAGACTAGGCCCTCTGGATATATAGGAAACAGTTGTTTAGATTGAATTCTTGGGGGGGCTCAGGCTGGGGGTTCAGGATCTGTCCCTGGCTTTTTGGAGCCCAGTGCCTAGCGTGTGACACCTTGCACAGCCTTGGTGCATGGGGAAGGGCCTTGGACCTGCCTCCAACTGAGTGTACCAGGCTCTGCTTACTCCCCATGGGAGACCTTGATTTGGAAAATGTGGTGATCAGGGGTGAGTTGTTGGGGAAGGCTGTGGGAGGAAAGAAGGAAGAGGGGGATTTGGGGTTGGTTTGTAAAGTGAATAGAAAATCTTTTTATTAAAAAAATTGGTTCACCTGAGCAGCCTTTATAATCTAATATCTTTTTACAGTTAAAAATCCCAAAGACAACACAATCCAGATTCTCTATGTAACATCCATCTTTAAATGGCTTATTTTTATATTACCTTTACTGTTTCTTTAAAGATTTTATTTTTAAAAATATTTCTTTATATAAATCTCTGTGTTTATTTTCTCTTTTCTTTCAATACTATCTACATTTTTTGCTTACATTGTAATCAGTTTACAGTTTATTTTATCTGAATCTATCTTATTATAAATCTATAATCTTTCTATGATAAGAGAAATTTAAATTGTTTTTTGAGACAGGGTTTCTCTGTGTAGCTTTGTGCCTTTCCTGGAACTTGCTACAGAGACCAGGCTGGCCTCAAACTCACAGAGATCTTCCTGCCTCTGCCTCCTGAGTGCTGGAATTAAAGGCATGCACCATCACTGCCTGGCAAGAAATTTATAGTTTTTAAACTTCATGGCTGGTACAATAAGTTGCAGCCTTTGCTGCTGACTCCACCCACTTGAGCTCTCCAATATGAAGATGGTATGTTTATGGCCAGCCCTGGATGCCATGCTTTCTGTTGATTCTGAGAGGCAGTGGGTCCATGCTTCCATCCAGCAGCATGTAGCCTCAAAATCTCTCTCTCTCTCTCTCTCTCTCTCTCTCTCTCTCTCTCTTTCTCTCTCTTTTAAACTACCAAAAACTAAATCTACCATGCAGCATACTGTGGTGCTTGAAGATGCCTCTGTGTACTGTGGTGGGAATCTGGCATGTTGTGTGTCATTCAACATGCTGTTAATCCACCATAATGTAGCTCAAGTTGCATGCCTTGGTTTTTCTGTACCTTGGCATCTCTATATCTCTAACTGCATGAGACATGAAGTAGAAAGCTGTTTGGGGTTCTATTCTTATGTGTTTAGAAGCCCCCTTTAAACTATTTTAGGCCTTATAAAAATTAAAAAGCCCCATGTTGTTATGCAAAATGTAGCTGGATGTTTTCCTGTGCTGTGTAATGTCGTTCTATACACTATGAATGTGTTTTTTTCTGATTGGTTGATAAATAAAGCTGTTTGGCCAGTGGTGAGGCAGAATAAGGTTAGAGGGGACATTCCAACTGGAGAGAGAGGAAGGAAAAATACAGAGGTGAGGAGATGCTGCTAGCCACCACCAGAAGAAGCAAGATGTAAAGTACCAGTAAGCCACAAGCCAAGTGGAAAAGTATAGAATTATGTAAATGGGTTAATTTTAGATATATGAGCTAGCTATTGAGAATTCTGAGGCATTAAGCCATACAGTTTGAAAATAATATAAGCCTCTGTATGTTTATTTGGGTCTGAGTGGCTGCAGGACCTGGCAGGACACAGAAAAACTTATAGCTACAGATGATAATGGACAAAACCTCTGAAACTATAAGTAAGTCCCAATTATATGCTTTCTTTTATGAGAGTTGGCATGGTCATGGTGTCTCTTCACAGCAATAGAACATTGACTAAGAAATGGACCATAAGTATTTTCTCCTTAGAATTAAAATTATTCTTTAAAAAAAGAAAAGGGTTTTGTTGTTTGTTAGTGGTAGTTATCAATGTAAATTAAGATGAAATGGAGCATCTAGAAAGTTCCAGAAATCAAAAATGTGGGTCACCATTGAAAAAATATTTGAGGTAGCAATCTAATGATCATGAGGGCTTCCAAATATCCAGGCCGCTATAGAGTGTGTCTGCTTAAATTTGTGAGTTCAGCTCTAAGAATATTTCCTACCATATATAAAACTCCTGATTTAATATTCATCTTGTAAACGTGTGGCTGTGTTTAGAGTCCTCTTACAGAAATATGTTCCTTCTCTTTGCTTACTTTGAGAATTCTTGTATGAAAGAAACAAATCCCTGAGAAAAAGGAAAGGCATGCCTTTCCTTCACCCAAACCAGCCCTACTCACTGCATCTAGTTTGGCCAACAGTGAACATATTCTCCCATTCATGGGTAATGCATGCATGGCTCTATTCCCAAATCATACAAAAGGAAATAATTACCCAGATTGACATTTTGGAAACAGAAGATTCAATGCCCTTTAGTACTTTGAAAATTCCAGTTTTAACTCTTTTTATAGCTTGAATCCAATCTGAAAGTAAAAGAAATAAAAAGTAAAACAAACTAACTAACAAAAATCAAAAGCAAAACAAACAACAAACAATAAAAAACAAAAATCAGAGGAGAAATGGGGTTATTATTGATTAAACATGGGTATAGGTGTATTTTTCTGATTAAAATTGTGGTTCTGGATTTAAGCCAGAGTATGCAACATAAATGGAGGTGCATAATTTCCCACCATATCATGGGTGCAGTATTTACGTCCCATCATATCATTCCAGGACTATACCTCTGCAGCTCTAATGCGAGGGACAAACTCATATCAGTAGAAAACAGGTTGAGAGTAACAACTGAAACCAGAGTCTTCTCTTTGTTGGAGCTTGCCATGTCCCCTTCACAGAAGCCCTGACTAGAACAAAATCAGGAGGCAAAGTAGTTTCCATTCCATTGTCCTGGTTGCCACTGTGAATTCAAGTTGCTATGTCAAATGTTTCCTGAGGAGACTAGTATTATGATATGGCTGCAGTTCAAGATTACATTATTATAGGTTTCCTATAGCCAGGTGGATGAGCCCACACATGAACACAAGTGGGAAACACTAATTGGATTTAGTGGGTGAGAAAAAACCCAGAAACATGAAGTTGAAACAAAGATTGGAGATATTTGGGAACATGGAGGGAGAGGGTGAGGATAGATATGATTAAGATATACTATATACCTTTTGGAGAATTTAAAAACTCTATATAATCCACCTTTCATAAAAATAGACATTATGAAGTATATACAAATTTGCAAATTACTCATAGACTCCTCAGCTTATTGTGATGAGATTTTTAAACTGGTTGTTTATTGTCTTTTCATATTGACTGGCTTTTCATATTCACTGTTCTATTGCTGTGAACAGACATCATGACTAAGGCAAGTATTATAAGAGAAAATGTTAAATGGGGGTTTGTGTCCAGTTTTAGATATTTAGCCTGTTATCATCAAGATAGAGAGCATCGGAGCAGTCATGGGGCTAGAGTAGTAGCCAAGAGCTACATCCTGAATCCTGGGTTATGAACTTAAATCTGAAACACTTTCTGAGAACACTGTGTGCACAGGACTTGGAGGCATTTAGCTGGAACTTAACCAGAAGCTTCTTCCCTAAGGACTGGCTCACAGTGTATCCTAGGGTTCTATTTCAATGTTCATGTTAGAAAAACAACCAATATTTCCACCCAGTTCTAAAGTCAATGAGCCACCATAATGATCACAATGTAAAACAGCCCGAAAGGTGCAATAATACCACTTATATTTTGTGAAAACCAACAGCTGACTTTTTAGTCTAATTAATTGGATTTTCATATGTGAATGGTCTATTTACATAATTCCCATCCCCAATCTACTTCAACTTCTCTTCTATCTCTCTACCCCATCTCAAAATAATTGTCTCTTCTTTGTTATTGTCACATACATACACACATAAACATATGTTTGTGTGTGAGACTAAATCTATAAACACAAGTCACCATGGGATTCCCTTCCCAAATTATATATCTACAATACAACCCCTACATCTAAGACTTAGAAATTCCATAGAATAGACAGCAGAATGATCATAGGAAAAAGATGCCCAGGATACCTGCTCTGAGACTGCATGTCATCATATATCAGGGAAGTTGCACCAATGAGATGACAACAATATGTTTGCCTATACAAAACTTCATAATGTCAGGTGTAGTTGACATGTCAATGTCTACTTGGGAAATTTCATAGATAGATAGATAGATAGATAGATAGATAGATAGATAGCTTCTTTTTTAAACTGGAGCTGAGGACTGAACCCAGGGCCTTATGGTTGCTAGGCAAGTGCTCCACCACTGACCTAAATCCCCAACCCAAAAGATAGCTTTAATTGTCAACTTGACACAAGCTATATTTGTCTGAAGGACAGTGTATGTTAAACTGGCATTTTTGTGTGTCTTATTATTATTGGAAGACCTAGTCCATGGAGAGTAAAGGCTCCCACACCTGCCATTGAGCTTTAAATTTGTTAGCCTATAGTGTCCAGTGGGGACATTGCTGTCCTACTCCATTTCAAATCTTAAATTATGGATGTCTGTCTATATTACAGGAAGCATCTACAGTCCTAAGTTTTCCTATGTGATTTTTTTAAGCTGTGAACCTTGTGAGCTACCAAACTGACAATATTGAAAAAAATGTATCCATTAGTTCAAGTCCTGGTTAGGTTTTGTCTACTTGACACAAGCTCAAGGCATCTGGGAAGAGGAAACCACAATGTAGGAGAATTCTCCATGAAATTGTCTTGTTGCAAAGTCTATGGGGACATTGCCTTGGTTGATAGTTGATGTGAGAGGTCATTAATTTACAAATGTGTATGAATGAATTCTTCTACTGCTTTTACCAGCTCAAATAAGATAATTATATAATCTTGGGGCACCAGCCATTCCAGGAAGACCTGCCCAACTTGGCCCCTGGTTCTGGCCATCTGGTGGGCCCTCCGGGAAGATTCCCCTTTTCCAAGACCCCAGACAGACCCTGCAATCTTCACGCCCTGCCCCCACACCAATCAGAAATGAAAAGGGGGTATAACAGCAGACAAAGAGGAAATCCAGAGAATCATCAGGTCATACTTCAAAAACATCTACTCCACAAAAATGGAAAATCTAAAAGAAATGGATAATTTTCTGGATGGTACATACCTAAGTTAAATCAAGACCAGAAAAACTATTTAAATAGTCCAATAACCCCTAAAGAAATAGAATCAGTCATTAAAAGTCTCCCAACCAAAAAACAAAAACAAAAACAAACAAACAAAAAAACAGGACCAGATGGTTTCAATGAAGAATTCTACCAGATATTCAAAGAAGAGTTAATAACTAATACTATTAAAATTGTTCCACACAATAGAAGCAGAAGGAATATTACCAAACTCCTTCTATGAGGCTACAATTATTCTAATTCCTAAAACAAACAAAGATACAACAAAGAAAGAGAACTACAGATTGATGTCCCTCATGAACATTGATGCAAAAATACTCAATAAAATTCTGGCAAACAGACTCCAAGAACACATCAAAATGATTATGCATCATGATCAAGTAGGCTTCAACCCAGGGATGCAAGGGTGGTTCAATATAAGAAAGTCTGTCAATGTAATACACCATATAAACAAACTCAAAGAAAAAAACCATATGATCATCTCACTAGATGCAGAAAAGGCATTTGACAAAATCCAACACCCCTTCATGATAAAGGTCTTGGAGTGCTCAAGAATAGAGGAAACATACCTAAACATAATACAGTCAATTTACAGCAAGCCCACAGTCAACATCAAAGTAAATGGAGAGAAACTCAAAGTGATTCCTCTAAAATCAGGAACAAGGCAAAGCTGTCCTATCTCCCCATACTTATTCAATATATTACTTGGAGTTCTAGCCAGAGCAATAGGACAACAAAAATAAGGGGATTAAGATGATACTAATTGGAAAGGAAGAAGTCACGCTTTGGCTATTTGCAGATGACATAGTAGTATACATGAGTGACCCCAAAAATTCAACCAAGGAACTGATATAGCTTATAAACACCTTCAGAAACATAGCAGGATACAAGATCAACTCAAATCAGTAGTGGTACTATATACAATCCAAAAACAAGCTGAGAAGGAAATCAGAGATACATCACCCTTTACAATTGCCACAAATGATATAAAATACCTTTGGGTAACTCTAACTAAGCATGTGAAGGACCTATATGACAAGAACTTTAAGTCCCTGAAAAAAGAAATTGAAGAAGATGTCAGAAAATGGAAAGACCTCCCATGTTCATGGATAGGCAGGATTAACATAGTAAAAATGGCAATCTTACCAAAAGCAATCTACAGATTGAACACAATCCCCATCAAAATTCTAAAACAACTCTTCACAGACATGGAAAGGATAATACTCAACATCATATGGAAAAACAAAAAACTCAGGATAGCCAAAAGACTCCTGTAAAATAAAACAACCTCTGGAGGCATCACGATCCCTGACCTAAAGCTCTACTATAGAGCTACAGTAATAAACAGCTTGGAACTGGCATAAAAACTGACATGTGGACCAATGGAATTGAATTGAAGACACTGACATTAATCTGCACACCTACGAACATATAATTTTTGACAAAGAAGCCAGAACTATACAATGGAAAAAAGAAAGCATTTTCAACAAATGGTGCTGGCATAAGTGGATATCAATGTGTAGAAGGCTGCAAATAGATCCATATCTGTCACCGTGCACAAACCTAAGTCCAAGTGGTTCAACGACCTCAATAAAAACCAGTTATTCTGAACTTGATAGAAGAGAAAGTAGGAAGTAGCCTTGAATGCATTGGCATAGGAGATCACTTCCTAAATATAACACCAGTAGCACAGACACTGAGAGAATCAATCAATCAATGGGATCCCTTGAAACTGAGAAGCTTTTGTAGAGCAAAGGACACTGTCAACAAAACAAAGAGACAGCCTACAGAATGGGAAAAGCCAACCCCACATCTGACAGAGGGCTGATATCCAGAGTATATAAAGAACTCAAGAAATTAGACGTCAAAATGCCCAAAAGTCCAATTAAGAAATGGGCTATAGTGCTAAACTGAATTCTCAACAGAGGAAGCTCAAATGGCTGAAAGACATTGAAGGAATTGCTCAACATCCCTAATCATCAGGGAAATGCAAATCAAAATGACTCTGGGATACCACCTTTCACCCATCAGAATGGCTAAGATCAAAAACTGCAAAGACAGTTTATGCTAGAAAAGATGTGGAGCAAGGGGAACTCTCCTCCACTGCTGGTGGGAATGCAAACTTGTACAGCCACTTTGGAAATCAATATGGTGCTTTCTTAGAAAATTGGAAATCAATATTCCCCAAGACCAAGCTATAGCACTCTTGGGCATATAACCAAGGAATGCTCAATCATACCACAAGTGCACATGTTCAGCTAAGTTCATATCAGCATTGTTTGTAATAGCCAGAACCTGGAAACAACCTAGATGACCTTCAACTGAAGAATGGATAATGGAAATATGGTACATATACACAATGGAGTACTACTCAGCAGAGAAAAACAATGACATCATGAGGTTTGCAGGCAAATGGATGGATCTAGAAAAAAATCATCCTGAGTGAGGATACTAGATGTAAAACAAAGATGACTAGACTGCTACTCACAATTCCAGTGAGGCTACCTAGAAAACAGGACCTTAAGAAAGACACAGGGTTCTCCCAATGACAGAAAAATGGATGAGATCTACATTAACAACCTGGACATGAGTGAGGCTAATGAAAGCCAATGTTTGAGGGAAAGAGCTTAGGAGAGCAGGAGATCTCAGCTGGATCAAGAACAGAGAGGAAGAACAAGGAATAAGAGACTATGGTAAATGAAGGCCACATGAGAATAGGAAGAAGCAAAGTGCTAGAGAGGTCCCCAGAAATCCACAAAGATACCTCCACAATAGACTACCGGCAATGGTCAAGAGAAAGCCCGACCTGACCTAGTCTGGTAATTGGATGGCCAAACACCTTAACTGTCGTGCTAGAACTCTCATCCAATGACTGAGGGAAGCAGATGCAAAGATTCTGGCCAGATTCGTGGTGAAGCTCCAGGAGTCCAGTTGGCGAGAAAGATGAAGGATTGTATGAGCGAGAATTTTTGAGACCAAGATTGGAAAAAGCAAAGGAACAAATAGCCAAACTAATGGAAACACATGAACTCTGAACTAATAGCTGACGAGTATAGTGATATTTTATTTGTATTGAAATGTGATTTTATTTGTATGTCAATAAAGTTGCCTTGAGGTCAGAGCAAGCCAGAGCAGAAGCTGAGCAGTAGTGGGGCACGCCTTTAATCCCAGCACTTGGGAGGCAGAGCTAGGCGGATCTCTGTGTGTTCAAGGACACAGCCAGCATGGCAGACACACGCCTTTAATCTCAATACCAACCATGGAAGACCTGGAGGTCTGTACAAACAGGCAGTGACGAGGAGGTCATGTGGCTGGGTTTACAACCAATGAGAGAGGAGAACAAAAAGTTTTTACATAGACAGGACACAGAGAAGTAGGTCTCTTGTGGAGAGGAAGAACCACAGAAGCAGTGAAGGGTAAGGTTTTCTGCTCTTGCTCTGACCTCGTGGTTTTTAACTCTGCAATCGGTTCTGTGTTTCTTATTTAACAAGCCGGATACATCTACAGATGAGCACCCAACTGGATCAGGCGCTCTAGATAAGTGAGACAGTTGATTAGCTTGAACTTTTTGGGAGGCACCCAGGCAGTGGGACCAGGACCTGTCCTTAGTGCATGAGCTGGCTGTTTGGAACCTGGGGCTCATGCAGGGACATTTTGCTCAGCCTGGGTGGAGGGTACTGGACCTGCCTGGACCTAATCTACCAGGTTGAACTGAATCCCCAGGGGAGTCTTTGCCTGGAGGAGATGGGAATTGGGATGGGCAGTGGATAAATTGGGGAGTGGGGTGGTTTGGGGGGGAGGAGAAAACGGGATTCCATGGCTGATATGTAAAATTAAATTATATAATAATAATAATAATAATAATAATAATAATATAATTTTATACTCCAATTAATGTCAAAATAAATGGCATTAATATATAAGTGATTCTGTGGGCAAAGAAAGGGATATTGCTTACAAATAGCCAAAATTAATAAAACTTTGGGTTCTTATAAATCACTTTAAATTAAATGAGTATGGAAATCTGAAAATTTTTTTAAAATTTAAAATATTTATTATTTTATAAACAATAAGATAAATCCATTGCATGTAAAACCAAAATGATGACAACACTATACATGTAGCTTCTAGGAACTTACACCATATACTTGTGAAGGAGAGTAAACTAAACAATATATTAGTATTTTCAAGAAAAAATTTTGTGATCATATCCTCATCTCCCATAGTAAGTAATGATGACACAATTCAATTGAGTGGGCTGGAGAGATGGCTTAGTGGTTAAGAGCACTGGCCTCTCTTTCAAAGGGCAGGGGTTCAATTCCCAGCACCTACATGATAACTCACAACTAGCTGTTCCAGGGAATCCAACATCATCTTCTGGCCTCCCTGGACACCAGGCATACATGTGGTAAACAGATATACATTACAATTTTAATTTTATGCATTTAAGATATATGTTTTTATGGAGAGGGTGGAGATTGAGGCAGGGTTTTGCTAGGTTGTTCAAGCTGACCTCACACTTGCTGTGATCTTCCTGCCTCAGTCTTCTGAGTGCTGGGCTTACAAGTCTGTATCACTAACCAGAGCTCTTTAAAAAGATTTTTTAACATTTTTTTCTTTTCTAAAATTAGTGATTTGGGATTCTACTTAACCTCTCCTTTCCCCAAAAAGGTATCTTTTGGAAATGGGGGGGGGGGGACCATAGATAGGAAAAGTCTGTTTTATACTTGGTCACATAAAAGTCCCAAAAAGGCTCTGTCCGACCTTTGATTTTCCATAACACTTTGCAGCCTTTTCAGAAATGAAAACTGATAGTTTAAGCTTCTTGTGAATCCCCCAAAGCACTGTTAAATTTGAACATCTGACTCAACTCATTTGAGAAGAAATCTTATGCAAGAGATTGAACAAATGAATGCTCTTGAGGGCGTGGGAACCAGAACCTAGTTGCTTTTGGTAGTAGTAGAAGGTGAGAGCACACAGGGATAGCCTGGTGGTTCACAAAGAATGGTCTAGAGATTAGTATTAAGGCATTACCCAGGAAATTGTGAGAATTCCAAAGTCCACATTTAGTGACTCAGAGACTGGGCTGGCCCCACAGCCTGTTTCCTAAGGCTTCCTAGTAACCCTGGACTGTGAGATTTTTGGAGGAGAATTATTTGAGGATGACTGGAATATCCAGTCTATAGTTAATCTTTAGTATAATCACCTCCTCTGCTTTGTTATTTCCTCCCTTCATAAACATTGAAAGTATTCCTGTTTTCCAGTGCTTTCATGATTTGTAGCAGGTACATTTCTGCACCTTGTGTGTCCATTTGTAAGCATCAAGAGTGCAGGCCAAATTTAGAGTATACTTGATAGCAGTCCCAAAGGAACCATCTCTTTGAGTGGCCTATTAGTAAACATTTGATAAGTATAATTCATGTCCTGGGACCTAGCCTTCTGCTCATGACATTGATCCTAGACACAGGCTTTCAAATATTGAAGCTCCATAGTTCCCCGCAACTTGGCCACTTTGGTTTGATGTTATTCAAAAATTGTTCTGCCATAGTTTCTGCTCTTTAGAAATTCAAAAGTGAAGCTTCACCAGAAAGGGTGTTCCCTTCTAGGACTGAGATAAGAACGTATAGAGTCCTAGTTACCAGCCCAGAGTTTTAAAGGCTGATCAGTAAATGATGAAATCAGAAGAACCAGTTAGGCAAGCAGAGGTTGACAAAGAAGCCATTTGGCTAGGATGAGTTTGTGAGAGAAGAAAGGGGATGAAAGGGAGTAGGAGGAAGGAGGATGGAGAAGGACAGAGGAGTATTTACATTAGTGCTAGGTTTTCCAAACTGGGAAGTTAACAGTGAAGTCACCTAAAGCTACTTTTTCTGTATTATATATGGCAGGAAAAGTATCCATGCTACTCCAGCTTCCATTGACATACACACACAAAAGAAAAGAAAAGGAAAAGAAAGAAAAAGAAAACAAAAACAAAAACAAAAACAAAACAAAACAAAAAACACAGAGTGCTGTTGGGCCCTCTCCATTAAAGACTTTAGAAATGGTTAGTCAGATCCCATTTTTCAGTGGCAAAGTCCAGGTTAGTGATGGACATGCTGTACGTACTATGAACTCAGAACTTTCCAGAACCCAGGGGATCAACAGGAGACACCTGTTGAGTGAGTGTTTGACTTCTTTGATTTTGCTTGAGCTTCATGATTCTCATCTGCTTCTCTTGGCATTCAACTGCTCTGAGTTTTCTAGATGCTTCTTCTACCCTTCTACTATCTGCATTGCCATGTGAGCCCACTCAGAAGAAGGATGCTGATGAGCAGGAAGACACAGCTGGCCACTGCTATCTGATACTTTGTTGTGAGTATGAATGTCTCCATAGTTGTAGCTGCTTTCCTCAGCAGTTGGAAGTCTGTGGTGGTGATGAGACAGGAAGTCTCACTCTTACTCTCAGGAAAAGGATCTCCGCTTCCTTGAGATACTTCACTGACTGGAAACTGATGGTACTCTCTTTCATGTACACATGTGAGTTGGGGCTGAGTCCACTCCTTCTTCCCACAGATCATTTTGCAGATGCTTGTGGTGGGACCTCTCTGTAGAGCCTTGTATCCTTGAATACACTCATAGTGAACTATCTGTCCTACGACAAAATGATAGATTCTCTTGGTATCTTTGTGTTCCCATGGAGGGGGCTCTCCACAGTGACCTGGAAGGTTCTCTTGGTGCACAGACAGTGTTGATTTCTGCATTTCTGTGGTTGGTCACTCTCATCTTTAGGTTTAGGTGCAACTTGCTTTCTTGAGTTGCTATGGAAGTTGCTTGTACATTGACAGCTACTGCTCCAGGAGTTCTCTGAACAAGCCATATAGACCAACACCTTTGTTCATTGGAAACCTCTCTTGCATTCACAGTTGAGGATGGTGCCATTCTTGAAGGCGAGGGCTTTGAATGTGGCATTGTCAACCTCTGGTGGGTTATGCCCACACATCTCCTTCACTGCTGCTCTGTCTTTCCTCATTTTTTAATATCTCTCCACTGTTGGAAATAAATTATTCACAATTGGGAATTAGTTAATCTTTTCCTGTAGTATATGAAAGAATTTATTTCTTTTATGATTTTATCAAACTTTTCCTCAACAATGCTGTCATGTCCACTAACATGCCTCCCAACATGATTAAAAACCTTGAGTCAAATGTGAAAACCAGTGAAGTCAAAGTGCATGATATGTATCTTAGTCATAATGTGAGAAACAGACTTTTCCAGCCTCTCAAACTGACAACAGAAGACATTCACTCATTATTAAAGATGTGTAAACACTTAATATTTAACCTAGTCTATATGATGATGGAATAATTCAGCATGTATGATCATGTAATATAAAGGCACCAAAATTCAAAATTATTGCTCCCCAGACAAAAATAATTAGAAATAGTTGGAAATACATGTAATATGAAAGAAATGATATTACTGTAAATACATATTGCAATAAGAATAATACTGGCCAATTTGAATTTCATATTCTACAATGTTTCCTGGTAAAATTAAATACAGAATCATTTGATGATGAAAATCACCGGGAGCATTATAACTGAGGAAATTTCACTATTAATCCCTTTTGGTTTAGAGAGTTTAATCCTTTCCATTTACCTTTTGTTCTTCCCACAAGTCCTTTATTTATTCTCTCAATTGTAACAGTAAGTCCCATTTATTTCTGTAAAACTTTATTGAAAGAAATTAGATATAGAATTTCAGAAATACTTTAAATTTTGTTTTAATTTAGTTTTCAGTTATTATTTGTTCCACATTTCCATCTGAGACATGTATATATATGAAGTATTCTTTGAAGAATAAATGAAGAGTTTGTGAAATTCATGTATTTCAAAATATTCACCTGATAGTCAAAAACTATGACTGACTCCTCAGTGGGCCAATGTTAGCCCAAGAAAATTTGGCTGTTTTGGACCAAAAACAAACATTTCAAACTCCTGATAACCAATTACCATTTGTAGAATATTTAGTGTAGGCTCTGCATTTTCCCATGAACTTTAGTTCACAAATCTCAGCTCAGCTTTGACAATTACTGTGCTTTACATTATGTAGTTTTGTGTGGGTCTGGTACATGAATTTTCAGCATGTATCAGTATCCTCCACCCTTGAGATGAACTTTAATCCCACAAAGACAGGTTAGAAAGACAGAATACTTCTGGCTACATGTTCAGTAATTATTCTGTCCTGCTCTGAAGATTAGCAGATTGTACAGCACAGAGTCCAAAGGGGAGTAGTTTTGGTGATGGACAAGGTGTGAAACCTCAGATCCCGCACCCACTGCCTTACTATATCCAGAAAAAATACACACTACATCTCTGGTAAGAGTGACACATGTCATTCCCATTTCTGAGGAAGTCTCAATATCGAGTTTCATTCATCCCGAACATCCGAAGATAATGGGGACCTAGTGATCAAACATCTGAGCCTGTGGGAACACTCCCATTCCTGCTACCACATTTCCTGTCAACTAAATGGGGGTTCATATGCCCATCAACTGTCATTAATTCCTATTATTGTGAGCAGCTATGCATGGGAATGTCCTTTTGTCAACTACTTTGAACACAAACATATAGATTATGGTTTGGTGCTCTGATGATCTACATAAAGAACACTACATTTCCCCTTGGGATCTAAGATCCTTTCATCCATGTAATTTGAAGTTTGTTTAGAGAAGTAGGCCTGAATTATTATTGTAGAACAGGCCTCAGCACCAAACAGAGAACCTTTAGCTGACCCTGTAACATGTGCTCTTCTATTGTACCCATATGTACATCTTAACAGGTGGTCAACATTGTGTTTGGGGGGTTTCCAATGGAGTCAGACCCTTAATGTCCATTCCTTAAAGTCCACATTGTACTTGACATTATGAAATCTGTCTGTAGCTGAATGATTTTCTCTGTCTTGCCTGGCCTGTGGTCAGGACAAATCTCTCTAACCTGCCAGTCCCACAGTCACTCAGGCCCAAGTAAGCAGAGAGGCTTTTATTATTTATAACTGCTGTATGGACATTAGTTCAGCCTAACTATTGACTAGCTCTTACACTTAAATTAACCCATAATTCTTATTTATGTTTAGCCATGTGTTCTGGTACCTCTTCTCAGTTCTGCCTTTACATCTTGCTTCCTCTGTGTCTGGCTGGCGACTCCTGAATCAACCTTCCTCTTTTTAGAATTTTCCTTGTCTGTTTATTCTATGTTTCCTGTCTGGCTACTAGCCAATCAGCATTTTATTTATCAGCCAATCAGAGCAACACATTCACAGCATGCAGAGCAACATCTTCCATCATCTGTCCCACAGAGAAGATGCTCCTCATGAATGACCAGGATTTTCAGGTTCAGTTAAACATTGTAACACTGGTAGCACTTCCATCCTCATGGTGTTTTCTCCCTTGTGGTGCATTTACCCACCAACCACCCCACAGCTCCCCAGAATTTTCTTGAGTGTGAACAGCAGGAAATATTAGATAGAAGGATTTATAGTACGGAGCTAAATAGATAGAAAAAAAAGGATAGCCTCGAGAGGGCCTGGAAACATTTTCAATGGTCCCTGACTGTCTCTGCCCCATGTATTTATAGAGACACCAAGGGGATGGAGCAAAAGACCTCCTCCCCCAGCACAGTCAAGTGCATTCCATTTCTGACACCTGTACTCAGGCCCAGGTCCTAAGCATCCTCTATGCAGACCTGCTGGGTAAAGCCACAAGGAACCCAAAAAACAGGCTCCCACATTCCCTTTAGTGTTTTAGAAGAGGTCAGTCAAGGAACCAGTCCTCATTGATAACACTTGCTTTAATATTTTGTTTCTTGCTATTACTTGTCAAGCAAATAATATAACCACTGTGAACCACATGATCATGATTGAACATTTTCCACATATCTAGGGTGTCAGTAAAGTATTGAAGTTGAAATTGTGATATTTACTGATGAGATCAGTTTGAAGAGATATTTTACTGAAAATTGACAATAAATAGTAAAAAAATGAACCTCCATGCTGTGTCTCAGAAATATTTGTTTGTGCTTCCAATTAGTGAAATGGAGAGTGACGAGTTCCATGTTCTCCATACATCCTTCTTAAGTTCTTCACTGTGACAGATTGTGCTTGTGCTTCCTAAAATAAAATACACTGCAGTCCTCATTTAGTATTCAGTCTGTGAAAGCCTAGAATGAACTTGTTAATCTTAATCTTAAGAGTCTATTTATAAATTGGCAGAGTAGATTGTAGTAGGAATCTTTTTTTTTTTTTTTTTTTTTTTGAGCTGAGGATCGAACCCTGGGTCTTGTGCTTGCTAGACAAGCTCCCTACCACTGAGATAAATCCCCAACCCCATTATTATTATTTTGTTTTTTTTTTTTCAGAGACAGGGTTTCTCTGTGTACCTTTACACCTTTCTTGGAACTCACTCTGTAGCCCAGGCTGGCCTCAAACTCACAGAGATCCACCTGCCTCTGCCTCCCAAGTGCTGGGATTAAAGGAGTGTGCCACCACCACCTGGCTTGTAGCATGAATCTTAAAGATACTTATTAATAAAACAAACCTGAGACCAGTTATTGGGGTGAATGTTGGAAGATCAGAGAAACAGAATAAGCCACAGCTTCCTCACCTCATCAGTTCCTCAGCTGGTCTTGTTTCCCCAGACTGCAAGCTTCTGAGTCCTCATCTGAATGGGTCTCATATGAACTACTCCTGGAAGCCTAAAAGCTTAGCCAGCCAAATGCTTAACTAGTTTCTGATCTTCACGACTCATAAATCTTTCTGGTTTCTGCCACCACTCCCTGGGATTAAAGGTGTTAGTCACCATGCCTGGCTATTTCCAATGTGACCTTGAACTCACAGAGATCCACCTGGCTCTGCCTCCCAAGTGCTAGGATTAAAGGCATGTGCTACCACTGCCTAGCCTCTGTGTTTAATATTGTGACTGCCCTGTTTTCTTACCCCAGATAAGTTTATTAGCATGCACAATATTTTATAAGTGAGCTGCAGGACTGCCCAGGCTCGACAGTAGCTGGAGAGAAACTCTCCAGCTACAACACAACTACCACCAAGGCACATAATCCAGGGTTTGGAGTTTGCCTTTCTTAATAACTACCCCATCTCTGACATGTTTAGTGTGGGAAAACACTGAAGCTATGAAACCTTCAATATAGGATCTCCATGACTTGGGACAACAGCAGGATAACGGAAAAGAATGTATGTGGAGGTCCAGTGTTGATGGTGTACCAAATACAGAGTCCTCAAACTTGACCAGCAACTCATTACACAATGAACATTTGCAGGTAAAGCTTTTTGAACAAAAGGATATAATGCATGATACACAGCAGCTCCCAGTTTTACAAAGATGAAGGAAGAGGTAAAGGAGAGATGGGAAAGACAGGGGAATGAAATGTTTCTTTTACTCTCCTTTTTAGTATTGCATTTTTTATTCTTTGTTTAATCTTTTTTAGCTTTCCTTTGGTGAGGACACTGCAAGAGTGAGTGGTAGATACAGGAAGACCTGGAGATGAGTAGGATTGGAGTGCATGATATGGAATTCCCATGGATTCAATAAAAAAGAAATTAAAAAAAAATTCTTCAGGTATCTCATGATGAGTAAAGAAAAGGGATGTATTCCAGTGCACACCAAGACCACAGCCTGAATCCAACTTGATTGTGCATACACTTTTGACAACTTATCAACCCACTGTGTAGGAGAGATTGGACCTGAGTTCATAATGACTGAGGTAGTCACACATCCACTGTGATAGCTTAGCTATGCACATCATTCCTCTATTTACAACTAAACTTCATTCTTGAAGCCTAAAGACAGACTTGGGGTGGAGAGGTTTTTGGCCCTGTTTGTACCTCTGCCTAGTGTGGTCACATTTAATAATTGTCATTTTTGTGTTTTTCATGTTTACTTGTGTGTTTTAGTGGTTTACTGCAGATATGTGGCTGAGCATTCCTTGTTAGTGCAAAACTGTGGGTTTGCCACATAAAACATAATTGGTTTATAATTCATTATTCTATGCATAAAACACAGATTTGTCCTTGATATCAGAGCCTAATACCAACCCTTCTAAAGTCTTATGTGTTCTAGAAAGGACAGGAATAATCTGTTTGTTGAGTAAATTAATTTTGTTTTCATATTATACTTTTTCCTTGTAGATGGTTTTATTCAGTTTTTAATGTCAAGGGGCTGATAACATTTCTTTTGTGAAAGGGAAGTGGCAGACACTCTGGCAAAATGCAGGGTAAGAATGGGCCTGAGGAGTGGCCTGTGTGCAAGCTCTTGACTCTATGTTTCTGTGTTTTACCTTACTTACCTATTGTCCTCTAACTCTCAGAAAAAACCCAGAAAACCCAATGCTTTTATAATATATAATGTTCATGGTACAGTAGTATTAGGATCTGCCTGTAAGGAAACATTTATGCTTCTCACTCAAAAGTTTGGAATATGCCTTTGAGTATAAACATGCCACTTTGTCTTTGTGAAAAAAAATCAGTTCAGATAGATGGTTAAAATAGCCCCCCTTAAAAAAAAAAAACTATTAAATGGGATATTGGGTTGGCTTCCTAACAGTACCCTCCTCTGACTCTTAAGATGTCCTAGCTATGGAGCCTTACCTACTAAACACATGTCATAGAAAGTTTGTAGGTCACATTTAAGTTATTGGTAATGTTTTCCTGTCTAATTATGATACACCAATGAATTATGTAATTATGCTCAGTAAGAATTATTTCTTGTTCCATTATCCACCAGTTTGACTTATTTTTATTTATTTCTCTGCTTCCTTGTTTGTTTTGAGACAAGGTCTCATTATATAGCCCTGGCAATTGTAGAACTCAATATGTAGACTAGACTGTCCTCTAAATCACAGAGATCCACCTGCCTCTGCTTCCCAAGACCTGAAATGGAACTAAGGACATGCAGCAACATGCCTGGCTTATCAGATTTAAAAATAGTATATTTTATTTTAATTATGTATAAATCTGTGTGGCTTTGTATGGGAAAATGCACCAGGTAGGTGAAGTACCCGTGGGGCCCAGAAGAAGGTACCAGAAGATGATGAACTTAGAGTTGGTTCTGCAACAACATGTGGGTCCTCTAAACAAACTCAGTTCCTCTCAATGGCATCCAGTTCTCAGAACCACAGAATCATCTTTCTCCCAAATCAGATTATTTTTCAATACTTAGATTAGGTTGCATATTTTTGTTTGTTGTGTATTACATGGCATTGATTAAAGAAAGAAATGTTGGGTGAGAAATCAGTTACTTTAGTCAACAGAAGAAAGGAAGTGAGTTGGAAACAAAATCCATGAAACTGGGACTATGGCTTCGTAAGAAAGATGAAAAGAAAAAAAAATGAGAAGGGTGAGTTTTCTTTATTGTCATGATTCTGATATCATAGAAAAGGTGATATGGAAAATATTTATGGACTTGCTATCTTCCCTGAGGATTCAAAAGCAAAAAAACAGTATAAACAAGCAACACAGTAAGATGCTCATGAACTGATGGTATTGACAAACTTTCTGTGATTGCAAATGAAAAAGAGATTAGTAGATATTGAGTCTGGTGGAAGATTTGATAAAAATGACACATATCACAGGATTGGACTGAGTTTGTCTTCATTTGGATTCCTCAGCTCTGTCCAGGCTTTAGAATGACAGGTTGTGTGTGTGTGTGTGTGTGTGTGTGTGTGTGTGTGTGTGTGTGTGTCTGTGTGTGTGTGTAAATATTCATTATCTACCACAAAAGTAAAGTATGATTATATTTATTTGTACTGAAATGTGATTTCATTTGTATGTTAATAAATAAAGTTGCCTGGGGGTCAGAGTCAAAGCAGAAGTCCGGTGGTGGTAGCGTACACCTTTAATCCAGATCACATGACAGACAGATCTCTGTGTGTTCAAGGATATAGCCAGCATGGAGAAACACCCCATTAATCTCAATACCAATCATAGAAGACCTGGAGGTCTGTATAGATAGGCAGTGACCAGGAGGTCATGTGGTTGGGTTTACAGCAAATGAGAAGGCAGAACAGAAAGTCAATAAAAAGACAGATACACAGAAAGTAGCTCACATTCAGAGGGGAAGAAAACCAGTAGCAGTGAAGGGTAAAAAAAGGTTTTTTAATATCAGTTCTTAGCTATTGCTCTGAACTCTTGGACTTTTAACTCTGCACTTGGCTCTGTATTTCTTATTTAAAAAGATGGTTACATATAGAGTGAAGTATATAAAAGGCTGTTTCTTGAAAGACTATTAGAAAGTTTATCTACATTTACAATATTTCCCAATGCAAGATACAATTTTGATTTCCACAAATAATAATTTTTAACTGTCAGGAGTTCCACAACATTGTGTCCCTTTGTCTCCAAGATAAAAGAAATGTTCACATTGATGTAGAGGAGAGTAGCTTTCCCCTATATTATGAAGATAAACATTCATACCAATCATAGCTTTGCCACTTCCAAGTATACAAATAGAAATATAAATAGAATTCTTCATTTAAATACATAACTATAATTAACTAAAGACATATTTAGTAAATTAAGATGTGAGTAGGCTCTCTTGCCCTTTTTTGTAAAACATGATGTTTTTCAACAACAGTGTCCATGAAAAGAGCTTCAAAAATGGGAGAAAATAAACACAAACAAAAACATCATTAGAGATATTCAGAGAGGCAACCACCCCTGAGTCCCACCCCTAGGCACCAGCCATCCCAGGAGGACCTGCCCAACTTGGTCCCAGTTTCCGGCCAATTGGCAGGCCCTGCAGGAAGGCTCCCCTTTTCCAAGACTGCAGGCAGACCCTGAAGTCTCCACACCCTGCCCCTATACCCATTTGCCCGAGACCTCAGCCACTTCCTGAGACTCAGAGACCAGCCCCTAGGTCCCATCCATCCAGGAACTCCCATCTGGACCAGAGAGACCCTCTGGTGGGCACTACAACCTCAATGCCTTGCCCCCACACACATCTGCCAGAGACCCCAGCAACTTCCAGAGACTTAGAGACTAGTGTCCAGCATTTCCATCCTGCCATGGAACTCCCATCTGGACAAGAGGAGCTCCCACCTGGACAAGATAAGAAGACCCCAGGGACTTCCTGAGACTTAGAGTCCAATCCCCCAGCTCCTATCCAGACAGCACTCTCATATAGAACAGAGCTCCCATCTGGCCCAAAGCTTCCTGGACCAGAGGGAGGCTCCCTCAATCTGTCAGCTCTGTCTGGACCACATACACTGATAAGACCAAGAATGAATCCACAAGGAGATGGGCAGACATCAAGGCAGAAGTACATACAACAAAATAAAGACCAATACAGCATCACCAGAACCTAGCCCTTCTCCAACAGCTAGACCTGAACATCACAGAATGGAAGAAGCTGAAGAAAACAACCTTATAAGTAACATCATGAAGAGACTAGAGCCTCATATACAAGAAATCAAAAATAAAGTGGAGGAACAGATGAACAAAAAATGGGAAGAATGCTATAAAAAGCTAGAGGAAAGGACAATTAAAGCAGAAGAAAACAATAAGTCCCTGAAAGAAAACCATGAAAAAGCAAGGGAGACAGTCCAAGACCTGAAGAGGGAAATAGAACAAATGAAGAAGACATTAGCAGAAGGAATGCTGGAAATAGAAAATATGAGTAAATGAACAGGAACTTCAGATACAAGTACAACCAACAGAATGCAAGAGATGGAAGAGAGGATCTCTGGTCTTGAAGATACGGTAGAAGAAATACATTCATCAGTCAAAGAAAACACTAAAACCAACAAAGTCATGACCTAAAATGTCCAAGAAATTTGGGACACCATGAAAAGACCAAAACTACAAATAATAGGGATAGAGGAAGGAGAAGAATAACAACTAAAAGGCATAGAAAATATATTTAACAAGATCATAGAAGGAAACTTTCCCAACTTAAAGAAGGAAATGCCTATGAGGATACAAGAAGACTATAGAATGCAAAAAGACTAGACCCCCCCAAAAAAGCACCTCCAGCAAACAAATAAACATACAGAATAAATAAAGAATATTAAAGGCAGCAAAGGAAAAGGCCAAGTGACTTATAAAGGCAAAGCCATCAGAATAACACCCGATTTGTCAATAGAGACTTTGAAAGCCAGAAGTACCTGGACAGATATAATGCAGACACTAAGAGACCAAGGATGCCAGACTAGACTAATATACCCAGAAAAACTTTCAATCATCATAGATAGAGTGAACAAGACCTTTCAAGACAAAACCAGATTTAAACAATACTTATCCACAAACCCAGCCCTACAGAAAGCAGTAGAAGAAAAATACCAACCTAAGGAAATCAGATACATCCATGAAAACACAGGCAATAGATAACAGCACAGCAGTAAACCCCAAAGAAGACAAGTACACACAAACTACCACCAAAAAATAAAAAATAATAAAGGAAGGAACAGTCACTGGTAATTAATATCAATGGAATTAATTCATCTATAAAAAGAGACAGACTAACAGAATGGATATGAAAACAGGACCCATCTTTGGGCTGCATACAAAAAACACACCTCAAATTCAAAGATAGACACCTCCTAAGAAAAAAAGGCTGGAAAAAAGATTTTCCAATCAAATGGTCTTAAGAAGCAAGCTGCTGTAATCATCCTAATATTCCGAAAAATAGACTTCAAGATAAAATCAATCAAAATAGATGATGAAGGACATTATATACTCATCACAGGAAAGATCCACCAAGATGAAGTCTCAATTCTGAACATTTATGCCCCAAACCCAAGGGCACCAACATATGTAAAAGAAACATTACTAAAGCTTAAATCAACTCTAAAACCCCACACGTTAATAGTGGGAGACCTCAACACCCCACTGTACCTCTGGACAGATAGGCCAAATTGAAACTAAACAGAGACATAATGGTCTTAACTGATGTTATGGCTAAAATGGACTTAATATCTACAGAACATTCCAAACAAAGAAAAAAGAATATACCTTTTTCTCAGCACCCCATGGAACCTTCTCTAACATCGACCACATACTTGGCCACAAAGCAAATCTCAACAGATACAAAACAATTGGAATAACCTCCTGTGTTCTATCAGATCACCATTGTTTAAAGTTAGATTTCAACAACAGAAAACACTACAGAAATCCTCATGGCAACTGAATAATGCTCAATCGAATCACCAATGGGTTAAGGAAGAAATAAAGAAATAAATTAAAGACTTCCTAGAGATCAATGAAAATGTATACACTACATACCCAAACTTATAGGACACTATGAAAGCAGTGCTAAGAGGGAAATCCATAGAACTAAATGCCCACATAAAGAACCTGGAGAAATATCATACTAGTGGTTTGACAGCACACCTGAAAGCTCTTGAACAGGAAGAAGTAAAGTCTCCCAGGAGGAACAGATGCCAGGAAATTATCAAATTGAGAGCTGACATCAATGAAATAGAAATAAAGAGAACAATACAAAGGATTAATGAAACAAAGAGTTGGTGCTTTGCAAAGATCAACAAGATAGACAAGCTCTTATCCAAACTAACCAAAAGACAGAGAGAGAGCATCCAAATTAACAAAATCAGAAATGAAAAGGGGAACATAACACCAGACAATAAGGAAATGCAGAGAATCATCATGTCATACTTCAAAAACCTCAACTCCACAAAACTAGAAAATCTAAAAGAAATGGATAATTTTCTGGATAGGCTCCACATACCTAAGTTAGATAAAGGCCAGAAAAACCATTCAAATTGTCCAATAACCCCTAAGGAAATAGAATCAGTCATTAAAAGTCAGCCAACCAAAAAAAGCCCATTACCAGATGGTTTCAGTGCAGAATTCTCCCAGATGTTCAAAGAAGACTTAATACCAATGCTCTTGAAATTGTTCCATATCATAGAAGCAGAAGGAATATTACCAAACTCCTTCTATGAGGCTATAATTATGCTGATTCCTAAACAAAACAAAGATGCAACAAAGAAAGAGAACTACAGACTAATCTCCCTCATGAACATTGATGCAAAAATACTCAATAAAATTCTGGCAAACAGACTCCAAGAACACATCAAAACAATTATCCACCATGATCAAGTAGGCTTCATTCCAGGGATGCAAGGGTGGTTCAACATACGAAAGTCTGTTAATGTAATACACCATGTAAACAAACTCAAAGAAAAAGCCACATGATCATCTCACTAGATACAGAAAAGGCATTTGACAAAATCCAACATCCCTTCATGATAAAGGTCTTGGAGCGATCAGGAATAGAGGGAACATACCTAAACATAATAAAGGCAATCTACAGCAAGCCAACAGCCAACAGCAAATTAAATGAAGAGAAACTCAAAGCAATACCACTAAAATCAGGAACAAGGCGAGGCTGTTTACTCTCACCATACTTAGTCACTATAGTACTTGAAGTTCTAGTCAGAGCAAAAAGATAACATAAGGAGATTAAGGGGATACAAATTGGAAAGGAAGAAGTCAAGCTTTCCCTATTTGTAGATGACATGATAGTATAAATGAGTGACCCCAAAAATTAACCATGAACTGATGCAGCTTATAAACAACTTAAGCAACATAGCAGGATACAAGTTCAACTAAAAAAAAAAAAAAAAACAGTAGCCCTCCTATATACAACAGACAAACAGGCTGAGAAGGAAATCAGAGATACATCACCCTTTACAATAGCCACAAATTGTAGTTAGAGTTTCCCTGTCTGGCCCAGTCAGAACAAATCTCTCTTACCCGCCAGTCCCACAGTCGCTCAGACCCAACCAAGAAAGCACACAGAAACTTACATTGTTTACAAACTGTATGGCTGTGGCAGGCTTCTTGTTATCTATTTTTTCTATCTTAAATTAACCCATTTCTGCTTATCTATACTTTGCCACATGGCTTGTGGCTTACCAGTGTCTTTACATGTTGCTTCTCATGGCGGCAGCTGGCGGTGTCTCTCTCCAGCCTTCTACTTCCCAGAATTCTCTACTCTCTTGTCCCGCCTATACTTCCTGCCTGGCCACTGGCCAATCAGAACTTTATTTACACAGAGCGAAATCCACAGCAACAAATGATATAAAATACCTTTGGGTTACTCTAACTAAGCATGTGAAGGAACTATATGACAAGAACTTTAAGTCCCTGAAAAAGGAAATTAAAGAAGATGTCAGAAAATGGAAAGATCTTCCATGGTCATAGAAAGGCAGCATTAACATAGTAAAAATGGCGATCTTACCAACAGCAATCTACAGATTGAACACAATCCCCATCAAATTACCAACACAATTCTTCACAGATCTGGAAAGAATAATAGTCAACTTCATATGGAAAAACAAAATGCCAGGATAGCCAAAAGAATCCTGTACAATAAAACAACCTCTGGAGGCATCATAATCCCTGACCTCAAGCTCTACTATAGAGCTACAGTAATAAAAATAGCTTGGTACTGGCATAAAAACTGACATGTGGACCAATGGATTAGAATTGAAGACTCTGACATAAACCTGCAAACCTAGGAACATATAATTTTTGACAAAGAAGCCAAAAATTTACGTTGGAAAAAGAAAGCATCTTCAACAAATGGTGCTGACATAACTGGATGTCAATATGTAGAAGGCTGCAAATAGATCCATATCTGTCAACTTGCACAAAACTTAAGTCCAAGTAGATTAAAGACCTCAACATGAATCCAGTTACTCTGAGCCTGATAGAAGAATAAATAGGAAGTAGTCTTGAATCCATTGGCATTGGAGATCCCTTTCTAAATATAACACCAGTAGCACAGACACTGTGAGAAACAATCAATCAATGGGATCTGTTGAAACTGAGAAGCTTTTGTAGAGTGAAGGACATGGATACAGTCTTCAAGACAAAGTGACAGCCTGCAGAATGGGTAAAGGTCTTCACCAACCCCACATCTGACAGAGGGCTGATAACCAGAATATATAAAGAACTTAGGAAATTAGACACCAAAATGCCCAACAATCCAATTAAGAAATGGGCTGTAGAACTAAACAGAATTCTCAACAGAGGAAGTTCAAATGGCTGAAAGACATTTAAGGAATTGCTCAACATCCCTAATTATCCTGGAAATGCAAATCAAAATGACTCTGAGATACCACCTTACACCTGTCAGAATGGCTAAGATCAAAAACACAGAAGACAGCTTATGCTGGAGAGGCTGTGGAGCAAGGGGAACTCTCTTCCACTGTTGGTGGGAATGCAAGCTTGTACAGCCACTTTGGAAATCAATATGGCACTTCCTTAGAAAATTTCGAATCAATCTTCCCCAAGACCCAGCTGTAGTACTCTTGGGCATATACCCAAGGAATGCTCAATCATACCACAAGTACGCATGCTCAGCTCTGTTCATATCAACATTGTGTGTAATAGCCAGAACTTGGAAACAACCTAGATGCTCTTCAACTGAAGAATGGTAAAGAAAATATGGTACATATAGACAATAGAGTACTACTCAGCAGAGTAAAACAATGACATCATGAGGTTTGCAGGCAAATGGATGGATCTACAAAAAATCATCCTGAGTGAGGTGACCCAGACTCAGAAGGACAAACATGGTATGTACTCACTCATAGGAGGATACTAGATGTAAAACAAAGATGACTGGGCTGCTACTCACAACTCCAGAGAGGCTACCTAGAAAACGGGACCCTAGGAAAGACACATGGATCACCCCATGACAGAGAAATGGATGAGATCTACATGAACAACCTGGATGACAGTGGGAATAATGAAGGGCAACTTTGAGGAAAAGAAAGCTAAGGGGAGCAGGAGATCCCAGCTGGATCAAGAACAGAAAGGGAGAATGAGGAATAACAGACCATGATAAATGACGACCACATGAGTACAGGAATAGGCAGAGTGCTGGAGAGGTCCCCAGAAATCCACAATGATACATCCTCTGTAGACTGCTGGCAATGGTGGAGAGAAAGCCTGTCTGACCTAGTCTGTTGATGAGATGGCCAAACACCCTAACTGTCGTCTTGGAACTCTCATCCAATAATTGATGGAAGTGGATGCAGAGATCCTCCACCAGGCCCCAGGTAGAACTCCAGGTATCCCATTGTCAAGAAAGAGGAGGGACTATAAGAGTGTGAATTGTTGAGACCAAGATTGGATAAAGCACAGGGACAAATATCCAAACAAATGGAAGTACATGAATTATGAACCAAAGGCTGTGAAGCCCCCAACTGGATCAGGCCCTCTGGATAAGTGAGACAATTTGAATAGCTTGAATTGTTTGGAAGGCATCCAGGCTGTGGAACCTGGACCTGTCCTTAGTGTATGAGCTGGCTGTTTGGAACCTTGGGCTTACACAGGGGACACTTTGCTCAGCCTGGAAGGAGGGAACTGGACCTGCCTGTACTGTATCCACCAGGTTTAAATGAATCCCCAGGGGAGTCTTGGCCCTGGAGGAGATGGCAATGGAGGGGAGGGGATGGGGGGGATGTGGGGGTGGGTCCGGGAGGAGGGAGGACAGGGGAACCCATGGCTGATGAGTAAAATTAAAACACAAATATAATAATGAATATTATTATAAATAATTAATAAAAAAGAATAGTTACACCAGCTTGATTCTTAAATCCACTTTATTGGAAAGTATTTTCCCAACCTTTTACTCTAAGGTAGTGTCTGTCTTAGAAGTTGAGGTATGTTTCTTGTATGCAGCAAATGTATGGATCTTGCTTTCATATTCATCCTGTTATCCTGTGTCTTTTTATAGGTGAATTGAGACCATTGATACTAATGGATATTAATGAACAGTTATTGTTAATTCCTGTTAATTTTTGGTGGTAGTGTTGTATGTTTCCCTTATTTGTTACTTGTTGGTGTGGGACTGTCTTTTGCCTGTGTTTTCATGGGTGTATCTAACTTACACATGTTAGAGTTTTCCTTCCAGTGCTTTCTGTAGGGTTGGATTTGTGGAGAGACATTGTTTAAATTTGGTTTTATCATGGAGTATTCTGTTTACTCCATCTATATTGATTGTGAATTTTACTGTTGTCATCCATGGTCTCTTAGTGTCTGCATAACATCTCTCTAGGACCTTCTGACTTTTAGATTTTCCATTGAGAAGTCAGGTGTTATTCTGATGGGTCTGCACTTATATGTTACTTGGCCTTTTTCATTTTCAGCTCTTAATATCTTTTCTTTATTCTGTATATTTAGTTGTTTGATTATTATGTCATGAGGGGACTTTTTTTGGATCCAGACTATTTGATGTTCTGTAACCTTCTTGTATCTTTATAGGCATTTCCTTCTTCAGGTTTAGAAAGTTTTCGTCACTGATTTTGTTAAATAATTTTTGTGCCTTTGAGTTGCTAATCTTCTTCTTCTATCCCAAAGAGGAAAATTCATAGCTCTAAATACCCACATAAAAAGTTGGAGAAATCTCACATTACTGAATTAACTCCGCAAATGAAGTCTCTCTCCAAAGAAGAATCAAACTCAACCAGGAGAAACAGACCCCAGGAAATATCAAATTGAAGGCTGAAATCAATAAAATAGAAGCAAAGTAAACGTTACAAAGAATCAATGAAATAAAATGTTGGTTCTTTGAGAAAATCAACAAGATAGACCAGCTCTTATTCAAATTAACCAAAATGCAGAGAGAGAGCATCCAAATTAACAAAATCAGAAATGAAAAGGAAGACATAGCACAGACAATGAAGAAATCAAGAGAATCATCAGGTCATACTTCAATAACCTGTATTCTACAAAATTGGAAAATCTGAAAGAAATGGACAGTTTTCCAGTTAGGAGCCCCATACTATAGTTAAATCAAGACCAGATAAATTTTAAATAGACCAGTAACCTCTAAGTAAATAGAAATGTCATTAAAAGTCTCTCAAGCAAAAAAAAAAAAAAAAAAAAAAAAAGCCCAGGACCAGATGGTTTCAGCACAGAAATTTATCAGATTTACAAAGAAGAGTTAATACCAATACACTTCAAATTGTTCCACACAATAGAAACAGAAGGGACATTACCAAACTGTTTTTATGAGGTTCCAGTTACCCTGATAACCATACCACACAAAGATTCAACAAAGAGAGAGCATTACAGACCAATCTTCCTCCTGAACATTGATGCAAAAATACTCAATAAAATCCTGGCTAACAAAATGCCAGAACACATCAAAAAAATTATCCACCATGACCAAGTAGGCTTCATCCAAGGATGGAAGGATGGTTCAGCAAATGAAATACTATCAATGTAATACAACATATAAACAAACTCAAAGGGGAAAAAAAACACATGATCATCTCACTAGTTGATGAAAAAAGCCTTTGATAAAATCCAACACCCCTTCATGATAAAAGTTCCTGAGAGATCAGGAATACAAGGAAGATACCAAAACATAATAAAGGCAGTTTACATCAAGCCAACAGCCAGCATCAAGTTAAATGGATTGAAACTCAAAGTGATTCCACTAAAATCAGGAACAAGACAAGGCTGTTCACTCTCCCCATACTTATTCACTTGAAGTTCTAGCTATAGCAATAAGACAACAAAAGAAGATCAAGGGAATACAAATTGGAAATGTGGAGTTCAAACTTTCACTATTTCCTGATGATAACATAGTATACATAGGTGACCCCAAAAATTCTACAAGGGAACTCCTTCAGCTGAAAAACTCCTTCAGTAAGGTGGCAACACACAAGATTAACTAAAAAAAATCAGTAGCCCTCATATATACAAATGATAAATGGGTTGAGAAAGAAATCAGAGAACATCACAATTTACGATAGGCACAAATAATATAAAATAACTTGGAGGAAACTCTAATTATGCAAGTGAAAGAAAGACCTGTATGACAAAAACTTTGTCTCTATAGAAGAAGACATCAGAAAATGGAAAGATCTCCCATGCTCATGGATGGGTAGAATTAACATAGACAATCTTACCAAAAGCAATCTACAGATTCAATGCAATCCCCATCAAAATTCCAACACAATTCTTCACAGACTTGGAAAGAACAATACTTAAGTTTATATGAAAAAAATAGGGTATCTAAAAGAATACTGTATAATGAAGCAACTTCTGGAGGTATCATGATCTCTGATCTCAAGCTCTACTATAGAGCTATAGTAATGAAAACAGATTGGCACTAGCATATAAACTGACACATGGACTAATGGAATCAGATTAAAGACCCTGATATTATTCCCCATACCTATGTACATACAATTTTTATCAAAGAAGCTAAAACAGTACCATGGAAAAAAGAAAGCATCTTCAACAAATGGTGGTGGCATAACTGGATGTAAATATGCAGAAGAGTGCAAATAGATGCATATCTATCACCATGGACAAACTCAAGTCCAAGTGGATCAAAGACCTCAACATAAATCCAGTTACACTGAACTTGATAGAAGAGAAAATAGGAAGTAGTCTTGAATGCATTGGCACAGGAGACCACTTCCTAAGTATAACAGCAGTAGCAAAGACACTGAGAACAACAATGAATAAATGGTTCCTCCTGAAACTGAGAAGCTTTTGTAGAGCCAAAGACACGGTCAATAAGAAAATGACAGCCTACAGAATGGGAAAAGATTTTCACCAACCCCACCTCTTACAGAGGGCTGATATCTAAATTATATAAAGAACTCAAAAAGCTAGACTTCAAAATACTGAACAATCTAATAATAAAAAATGGGCTACAGAGTAAACACAGAATTCTCAACAGGGGAATCTCAAATGGCTGAAAAACATTTAAGGAAGTACTCAACATCCTTAGTCATCAGAAAAATGCAAATCAAGACAACTCTAGGATTTCATCTTACAGAATGGCTAAGACCAAAACCACTAAAGACAACTTATGTTGGAGAGGATGTGGAGCAAGGGTAACATTCCTCCACTGTTGGTGGAAATGTAAACTTGTCCAGCCACCCTGGAAATCAGTGTTGGTTTCTCAAAAATTGTGAATAAGTTTTCCTCAAAACCCAGCTATATCACTCTTGAGCATATCCCCAAGGAATGCTCAATCTTACCATAAGGACACATGCTCAACTATGTTCATAGCAGCATTATTCATAATAGCCAGAACCTGGAAACAACCTAGATGCCCCTCAACTGAAGAATGGATAAAGAAAATGTGGCTCATATGCACAATGGAGTACTACTCAGCAGTAAAGAACAATGATATCATGAAATTAGCAGGCAAATGGTTGTAACTAGAAAATATCATTCTGAGTGGGGTAACCCAGATTCAGAAGGACAATTATAGTACGTACTCACTTTTAGGTGGATACTACATATGAGGAAAGGGATGGCCAGACTGCATACTACAGTTCCAGAGAGGCTGGCTAACAGGGAAAGACCCTAGGAGGGACACATGGATGACTCAGCAAAGGAGAAGTAGATGAAATTTATATGAGCATACTGGTTTGTGGATGTTTTAGAGGGCAAGAGGTGGGGGATGAGAACATAGGGAAATGGGAGGGTCAAGTTGGAACAGAGACAGAGTGGGAGGGCAAGGAGGGAGATACCATGATAGATGAGGACATCATGGGAATAGGAAGAGGCTGGGTGCTGGGGAGGCTATCAGGCATCCATAAAGATGACTCCACCTTGGAATGCTGGCAGTGGTCCAGAGGGTGCCTGGTCTTGTCTACTCTGGTGAATGATCTAGTGAATACCCTAAATGTTATTATAGAGCCTTTGTCCAGTGACTTTGGAGGCAGATGCAGTGATTCATGGCCATGCACCAGGAATCCAGGAATCCAATCTATGAGACAGAGGAGGGATTCTGCAGGACCTCTGGATATGGAAGATAGTTGTTAAGCTAGAACTGTTTGGGGGGCACCCAGGCTGGAGAAATGGGTCCCTCCTTGGTGCATGGGTTGGCTTTTGGGAATCCGGTGCCTGTGGTGTGATGCCTTGCGCAGCCTTGGTGCAGTGGAAGGGGGCTTGGACCTGCCTATGTTCAGTGTGCTGGGCTCTGCTGTCTCCCTATAGGAGACCTTGATTTGGGAGATGTGGGGCTGTGGGGTGGCTTGGGAGAGAGGGCTGGTGGGTAGAAGAAGGGAGGAGGTGGGATCTGTGGGTGGTATGTAGAGTGAGTAGAAAATTTCTTAATAAAGAAAAATGAAAAAATAAAAGTTCAGATGTCCTACACACTTGACTTTTAGTTAGGTGTTGGTTGTTGCATATTGAGAAACATTTCACTGTTGCCAAAATCTCCATGTGACTCCATGAAGAGTTGTAACACATACTTTATGAAACTGAGTCTTAGTGGATATTTTAAATAAACCCAAACTAGTGTCTTTTAATGAAGACATACTTGGAGATATTAAAGTCACTTTGTCTTCCTTCCTTCCTTTATCCTTTCCCTCCCTTCCTTCCTTCCTTCCTTCCTTCCTTCCTTCCTTCCTTCCTTCCTTCCTTCCTTCCTTCCTTCCTTCCTTCCAGTGCCTTCAGTTCATTTTCTGGAACTCTAGGCAATTGAGAAATACAGTGTATGTTACATATTGAATATATAAACTAAAAGTGACTTTTTGCAAGAGAAACATTGTTGTGATTCAAACAGAGTAGCTATGTCTTTTGTTTTTTTTGTGTGTGTTTTTTTTTGGCCAGTTTCTGGAATAAATAGATTTTTAAATAAACCAATATAACACCTAGCTGCTTTTAAACCTATCATTATACTCACAGATAAGTGAAGCTCTTATTTGTCATCAAAGTCACTTTTCTTTCTGGCACACAGAGTTCATTTCAGAAAGACAGAGATGATTATAATTGTCAAAATACAGAGATGAATTCCCAGCCCAAGCCAGTGGATATATCTAAATAAAATCCCTGCACTGCAGGCTCAGGGGACAACTAAGAGCTTGAGGAGGGTTGTAAAACTTTTACTTACATTTTAATGTGGCCACTGAAATGTTTAAATGTGTTACCCCAATAAAATTTCTAGTGGATAATGTTGGTCTAGAGGTTGAAGAAAAAGCAGTGAAAAAGTGTAACAATTATAGTCATATGATGCATGATTTCTGCCTGTCGTTGCAAGCAAGACTGCTTTTTATGGCCACACTTACCAAACTTTTTTCTCCTTGTAGATGATTCTGTTTTTACTGTTGCCCAATACTGTAACTAAAAGTGTTCTTTTTTTATATATAAAAGATTTATTTATTTATTATGTATACATTATTCTGTCTGCATGTATCCCTGCCAACCAGAAGAGGGGACGAGATTTCATTTCAGGTGATTGTCAGCCACCACGTGGTTGCTGGGAATTGAACTCAGGACCTTTGGAAGAGCAGACAGTGCTCTTAACCACTGAACCATCTCTCCAGCCCCTAAAAGTGTTCTTTAGCATTAAGAGCAAGGAGATTCTGATGTGTTTTATGGAGTTATATAAAATGCTTACAAGTATTGACTTATAGTGTTGTTGGTCATGAGTTCCATGCTAATGAATCAACACTTCAAGTATACATTAAATCTATATAGTGATATTGTAATGATGACTTTTTACTATATAAATACATACTGTAAGTACATAATGATAAACTGGTATCAGATAATAAATTAAATATACTTCAACATGAATAAATAAAAGGAGTTACATGAAGGTAAATATCTAGAGCAGAAGATAGATTCTAAAGAAGACTGAAACAGAAAACCGCAGATATGCCTATCTGATAGTAATATAGAGTTCTGGGTATTTTATCCAGAAATCTTATAAGTTTACATAAAAATTGTCATTTCTTAGAAAATCAGATATAAGTTGCCTAAAATCATAAAAGAGAAGCATTATGTACATTTTCTTAGTGTAGATTGTCATTGTATTTAAAGTAAAGCTTTTTATTGTATGTCCCTTTATTGTCATATTCTGCTAGTTATGTACAATTTTTCAGATATTAAATCTTTACAGCTTGTTTAATATTGTTATACAGTTCTCATGAGCAGAATTTAAGAAACACTAGCACAAAATCAAAATTTGGCATAGAATGAAGACTAGGAAATTGATTTATTCATCATTCATTTATCAAGTGGAAACTTGGGTTATTAATTTAAGGTACTCTATCTTGATGACAAGCATGAATGATGAACTTGTGTAGAAGTCTACTGAGCTATCACAACATATAAAAAGTTGGCTGCACTTCTGGAAGCCCTCTGAACTTGTGTCTCTTGTATAAAATGGAGATACCATTTAGGTGTTGGATCATAGTGATAGTGAAGCAAAAATTGACAATTTTGTTTAGCAATAAGACCAACTCAAGTTTGCAAACATTAAGTGTCCTTCAATTATTTGTCAAAAAGCGTTATTGCCACATGAAAGGAAATCCATTTGTACTTCATGAATCAGTACAGATGTCCTTACATATTAAGGAAGACAAGGAAGCCTGGCCCTCTGCTGAGTCTAACATTCTCCAAGGGACACTGTTCTTGCTGTTTGACATACTTCAATTTTGTATAGTCATTTATGGATTCCCCATTTCAAATTCTTCACTGTTCAAAAATCAGTACCAGATTTTTTTCTTTTCCATGGTCTTAACATCTCTGAATGCGGCAAAGTAGGAAGTAGGTGTACCTGCAGTGGACACAGCTCATTATGTGGACAGGACTTTGCAGCATGTCACCTGACAGTTGCCAAGTCAAATCCAGGAAAGTGTGTGGGATTTAAGGACATATAGTATCAAGTTCCTTTTGCTGACCACATGCTTCAACTCAGGAGCAATTGTGTCTCACCAAAACTGTGAGGAAGCAGAGTCATATTTCTTCCCCCACTCTCCTTCTGGCTGACTCCATCATATGTGTCTTCAAGTTGCTTAGGCATCTCAAGTAGTCTGTTCCAAACAGATCTGGGGATTTTCCCCCAGAATGCATGATGCTCTAGATATTCTTTTCTTAGCAAATACCAAACCAATTATTGCAATAAGAACTTTGAGTCACTGTTGACACTTACTGCTTTTATTTTCTTAATTATAATCCATCACAAAGTGCAGTAACATTATTACACAAATTTTAAGTGGTCTTGTTAATGGAAAACCCACAGGCAAGTATTGGGGTGAATGCTGGAAGATCAGAAATACAGAACAAGCCTCAGCCAACCTCATCTTGCCAACTCCTCAGCTGATCTTGTTTCCAAAGACTGAAAACCTCTGAGTCCTCATTGGAATGAATTTCAGCTGAACTGCTGCTAAAAAGCCTTTAGTTCTAGTCTTCAGGCCTTATATACAATTCTGCTTCCTGCCATCAATTCCTGTGATTAAAGGCATGTGTCCTGCCCAAGCAAAGACATGAGATCTCAAGTGTGCCAGATATCTGCCTCCCTAGTGATAGGATTAAAGATGTGTGTGGTACCTCTATCTGGACTCTGTGTCTAATCTAAGGGCTGTTCTGTTCTCTGATCTCCATATAAGTTTTATTTGTTGCAGCACAAATGCAATATCACCACATGACACTACTGTCATATTCACCTGCCTCTTCCTCAATCACTGTCCTCCTCCAGCTGACTCTATCACTAATCTCTCCCAGGTCTGCTTCAGCTACATCTTCATCTCTAACCTGTTTAGTCCCTTGCAGTGAGAGTGAGTTATCTTTTAAAGATTTGATTATTATCATCTGCCTCTTTAGTGGTGTCTATAGCATTAGGATTAAAAGCAAATGTTTTATCATGACTTTGTTGTAAAATATGCTAGAAAGTCCCAAGGTCTTCCTCACAATATAATATATGGCAGTTCTTAAAGCACACCTTGTGCAAGCATATCAGGAAAGATTTATCATTTCTTTAAAGAATTATGAGCACCTTGATTCATGGAATCAACAGTGTAGTACTAACTGGTCTACAATAAGAGCACCAGGGCTTGTACACTAAGGACTCATAGGAACTAATCGACTTTAAAAAGGATAAATGAATGGCACCAGAACAAGTGACTAAGAATGAAAATGTGATTCTTTTGTGTCTTCAACTAATGATTTTGAAAGATTTAAATTTCAGTTTCCCAGTGGGAGTTCAGAACACAGACACATGAAATCATCCCATGTGAACTCGCAGGTTCAAACACAGCATGAGGATGCATCTCAGACAAACATGCATCTGACTTTCAGTTAAATTTGAAATTTTGTGTTTAAACTACACAGAGTTACAGCTGAAATTCAACATAGACATTTTTATCAGTTAACCAGCACTCAGCTATTGCTTATTTTACTAAAAACAAGAAATTCAATGAATTGCTGTTGGTCTGATATATTTTTAAAATTTTTATTTAGAAGTGAATGGCAAAAACAAGATTGGATGCTCACAGACATTTTGAATGAGTGAAAGTCATGGGCCTGATTTTTACTTATATACAAAGTAGGAGAAATTATCCTTCTGCAAGAACTATATTGTCTCTTTATTTGTGTGCTTTCATGCTCATATCAAAATGAATACAGACAGCAACTGTGGGACTCATTTTTTTTACCTGAATCTATGCTACTGATTCAATTTAAACTTTTAAGAACACAGAAAATAGTTTATTGGACTTGATAAATAATTTTAGTGAGACACATTTGTATAATTTTTCATATTAAAATGAGAATAAATATATAGCATATAGATCTTCGTTGTATATAAATCAGGCCGTACTCCCAGTCAAGGTTCTGGAGACATTTCATGCTGATGGTGAATCACAGTTCAGCAATTCACTAGTAGCTGAAAAACTCTGGTCTTCCATTCCAGAAGAAAGAGAAACTTCTGCAGATGAAGGTTCTTCAGCTTGCTGCTCTAGCCTGTTTGGTGTCTGCCACTGAGGAACCCTTACCGGTACAATGATGGGTTTTCGGGGGGTTTATGCAGGGGCAGAAGTGGTGAATTTGCCACTTTTTAACCAGACAATCAACATGATTCTATGAAAGTATTGGTGCCCCACTTTTGTACTGTAATATAGTCCCATGTTTTTGTTTTTTTTTTAAATATTTGTTTTAGTTTCAAGGTTACAGTGACCTCACTTGGGCTTCCTATGTTGCCTAATTGCATTTTTATTGGATTGGGGATAAAAAAATCACTTTTTAAAAAATGTCATGATTTTTCTTAATTTCATATACACTTTACCATATATCTTTCTGTTTTTTCCATCACTCCCTGGGATTAAAGGATCAATTCTTGGGATTAAAGGCATCTGTCACCAGGTCTGGCTGTTTCCAATGTGGCCTTGAACTCACAGAGATCCAGAGGGATTTCTGTCTCTGAAATGCTAGGATTAAATGTCTGAGTGCCACCATTTTCTAGCCTCTGTATCTAGTGGGTGTCTGTTCTCTGATCCAAGATATGTTTATTAGGATGCACAATATTTTGAGGAATATAATAATACCACATTCTCATGAAGAAAAATTCTTTCTTTCCAGGGCCAAATGAATTTGTAGTTTTGATACATTTTGTCTTGAAAACCACAATTCTATTCCATGTGGTGAGATGTTCTGTATGTCAAATGTATTGCTCTGATTGGTTAATAAATAAAACACTGATTAGCCAGTAGCCAGGCAGGAAGTATAGGTGGGACAAGAAGAGAGGAAAATTCTGGGAAGTGGAAGGCTGAGGCAGAGAGACACTGCCAGCTGCTGCCATGACAAGCAACATGTAAAGATACCAGTAAGCCACAAGCCACAAGGCAACTTATAGATGAATAGAAATGGGTTAATTTAAGATATAAGAACAGTTAACAAGAAGCCTGCCATGTCCATACAGTTTGTAAGCAATATAAGTCTCTGTATGTTTAGTTGTTTGGGTATGAGCAGCTGTGGGACTGGCAGGTGAAATAGATTTGTCCTGACTATCGGCCAGGCAGGAAAACTCTAGCAACAATTGCAAGCCAAATATATTAATGATTTGGGGAACCTGCATTGGCTGACCACAACACTTGGTATGTAAATCTGACATAATGTTTTTCCTGATTGTTAATTGTAACACAGCGGTATCCCTGCATTTTATTGCATTGATGCACTGCTGTGTTTTCAAACATATTCCCAATTGTGTGAAACTTGAGTTGAAATGTACAGGGTAAATTTTTTTCACATAATTAGTAGTCTTGATTTTTAAATCAGCATCTTAGATATAATGAGGTAGAAATTTACTTGTATATCTGCAGGAAGAATGTTTGATGCGACTTCAGAATAGTTTATCTGACAGGTATCATCATTAGGGAGGGTGGGATGAGATAGCAGGATTTCCCAAATGATAACAATTTGATGAATTCAACATTTAGGTGTGATTATAAGGAACATCCCTTCTGAGTTTTTCTCCATTTAATGCAGCAACAGGAACAAGTATCACTGAAGAAATGTGGAAAGACTATATGAACTGGATGTTTTACTATGAGATCCCTATTGAAAATGTTAAAAATATCTATGAAGAAGGTAAGTCACAGTTTCTGTAAATTGGCCTGAAATTAGAGCAAATCCCAAAGATTCTTGTTTTCACTTCAGCAATGTAAAATATTTACAGAAAATATGAAAGAAATCCAATTATCTTTTTAACTTTTTTTTTGTTGTACCTCATAGATGAATGCCCTAAATTGGAGCCTTGATCTCATGTGCAGAAACAGGATATTTTATGCTGATCTTGATCATTGAACTAAAAATTTGAGAGTGATTCAATCAAGTAAACACAAACTATTCATATTTGTCACTTTGGAACTTCTGCATACCCTCTTGTTACCAAAAATCATTACTGGCTTAATGTGTGATTAAATGTATTGATTTCACATATTAGAAAATATTTTCAATAAAGTACCTATCGTGCATTATACAGTGGATTCTACCAGGAGTTGAAATAGTGTCTCATCACCTCATAGTGAATGGGAATTTTGAAAATTAGCGGCTAGAAATTTATAAAGCTTGTAGGGATATCAGGTGTTTTATTTTTCTGTGTGTGTGTGTGTGTTTCAGAAAAGTTTCAAATATATCTTAAAGGAATACACAGTGTACATTGTCCCTGTGATGATGATTACTCATATATATACTTTTGAACTGTATAGAAATCAAATATATACATGAATATATAAATTATATATGAGTGTTTCAGTAATAATTGAAAATATTGTTTTTATTAAACTTAATGGTAGAATTGTTTCATAATGTGCTTGTGAATATGCATATGCATAAATGCATGCTGAACCAAATAGTTGAAAAAGAGCAGAGGGGACATATGGAGAATATGGAGGGAGAAAAACTGATATAATTATATTTTAATATTGAAAATGAAAGAAGTAAAAATCAGTTGTCACTACTTGCAAAAGAAGGTCTTGAAACATCAAATGTATATCATCCCTCACACCACTATATAGAGAATGACGGAGAGTGTGCTTTTAACCATAGCAACAGCCCAAAGTCCACTTGTCAGTCAGGTGCAGGAAGACCCTGTCTCAAAAAATATGGTGTACGGTGATGGTAAAACAAACAAACAAAAAAACTTCTTTCACACACTTCAATGCTTGGATACATATATATCTCTACAAACAACACACATGGTCTAAGGTACACACATACAGGAGTCAGGATGTCATTAGTACACACCGGATGCTGCTTTTGGAGCTGGCATGCCCAATACTGTGAAGAAATTCTGAGAATTTTATCAATTGTTTAAACAAGTTCATTGCAAGTAGGTTTTCTCATACCATATTCTATGAATACCATTTTCTCTCCCTGAACTACTCCCAGAGCCTCCATACATTTCCATCCACCCCAATCCACACCCTTTCTGTTTCTTCCTCTTTAGAATACATATCAATGTTTTATTAAAAACATAAAGAACCTCTTACACCAGAGTGTTCTCTGGATGTGAGTTGTTATAAGACACATAGGGTTTTGATTGAGGCTGACATAAGAGAGGGGAAATGACAACATCATTAGCCATGGTAGCTTGAAAGGGGGTAGTGGGTAGGGTGTGTGTGTGCATCACACAGGGCCCACAACACCTGTTGTCATGAATAGAAAAATTTTCCCTACTTCTATGCCTTTCAGTGCTAAGGATAATAATTCATCTAATTTTTTTCCTAAGTGGTGTTGATTTAAAATAATATTTTACTCTATAAAAACTACAGGAAAATAAAGAGCTCTGAGAGGAGAAGAATTATCTGCCTCAGGAATGAGATCTCTCATTGATTATCCACTACCAGGTATTAAGCCCTGAAATCTTATACATCCAAACAACACAAAACAGACTCAACATGCAACTTTTATACATTTATGTAGACATACATGTTTATGTATATAACAATAATAATTCAAGAAGTCTGTGACTGTGAAAAGGAGCAAAGGGCGAATGAGGGGTTGGAAAGAGTAGAGTGTGGGCGGTCAATGTAACTATATTTGAATATGTTTTGTATATAGTTATACAAATTGTATTTATACTTTATATTATACATAATATGTATTTGTATGACTAATATATATAATTGTTAATTGTTCAATTATTTATGCAAATATATAGTTAAATAAAGTTTGATATTTATATATTAATTTAAATATATATTAAATATGTTATATATCTGTGTATTAACATATAATTGTACTATGGTGGTAGGAATAGACCCCACAGGCTCATAGATTTGAATACTTAATCATTAGGGAAAGATGCTATTTGAGACAGATTAGAGTCCTTCCTTTGTTGCAGTACATGTGTCCTTGTTGGAGGAAGTGTGTCACTGGGGATGTGTTTTGGGATTTCAAATGCTCAAGCTAGGCTCAGGGTGTCTACCTGATACCTGAGAATCAGGATATAGAAATTTTCTCTCCTTCTCCAACACTATGGCTGCAAGTGGCCAATCTTCCCACCATGCTGATAATGGACAAAACCTTAGAAACTGTGAGCAAGTCCCAATGAAATTCTTTCCTTTATGAAATTTGGCATGGTCATGGTATCCCTTCAGAGCAATAGAACTTTGACTAAGACATGAACCATAAGTGTTTTTTCCTTAGAATTAAGAACAGTCTAACAAACAAAAACAGAAAAGGGTTTTGTTGTTTGTTTGTTAAAGGAAGTTGTCAAAGTAAATTAAGCTGAAATGGAAAGTCTAGAAAGTTCCAGATATAAAAAATGTAGGTCACCAGTGAAAAAATATTTGAGGTAGCAATCTAATGATCATGAGGTCATCCAAATATGTAGACAGCTGTAGAATGTGGGTGTGCTTCAGTTTGTGAGTCCAGCTCCAAGAATCCTTCCTATCATATATAAAACTCCTGATTTGATATTCACCCTGAAAATGTGTAACTGTGTTTGGAATCATTTTACCACACTGTTATTCTTCTCTTTGCTAATGTTGAGAATTCTTGTATGAAAGAAACAAATCCCTGACAAAAAGGAAGGGCAGTTGCCTTTCCTTTCCTTCAGTAACACCAGCCCTAGTCAATGCATCTAGTTTGGCCAGTAGAGAACGCAATTCCCCCATTCATGAGCAATGCATGGCTCTACTCACCAATTCCTACAAAAGGAAATAATCAACCTGGTTGACAGTTTGGGAACAGATGAGTCAATGCCATTTAGAACTTTGGAAATTCCAGCCTCACTCTGATCTTTTAAAACATTGTATAGCTTGAATCCAATCTGAAAGTAAAACAAATGAAAAGTAAATCAAAAACAAAAACAAAACAACAATAAAACAATAAAAAACAAAATCCAGAAATGAACTGGGTTTATTGTTGATTATAAATGGGTATAGGTGGATATTCCTGCTTAAAATTGTGGTTCCTGATTTAACCTAGAGTAACTAACATAAATGGATGTGCAGAATTTCCACCACACCATCGGTGCAGTATTTATCCCATCACGTCAGCCCAGGACTCTACCTCTGCAGCTCTAATGTGAGGGACAAACCCACATCAGTAAAAAACAGGCTGAGAACAGCAGCTGAAAGCAGAATCTTTGCTTTGCTGGACCTTGCCATGGCCTCTACATAGAAGCACTGATTAGAAGAATAGTCAGGGGGCTGCCTTGTTTACACTCTTGTGTCTTGGTTGGCTTTGTGGATTCAGGTTGCCAAGGCAAATGTTCACTGAGGAGACTAATTATTATGACATGGCTGCAGGACAAGATTAAGGCAGGAGGTACAGAGATTAACTTTTCTCTGAAGGCAACAGATATTGGGATAAATTGCCTATAGCCAGATGGATAAGCCCACACATAAACACAAGTGGGAAACACTAATTGGATTTAGTGGGTGAGAAAACAAAACAAAACAAAACAAACACATAATGTTGAGACAAAGATGGGAGATATTTGGGAATCTGGAGGGCAAGGGCGAGGTTAGATATGACAAAGATACACTATATACCTTTTCAAAAATATAAAAACAATATATAATCCCCCTTTCATAAATTAGATATTGTCATGTATGTACAAATTTGCAAATTCCTCATAGACTCCTCAGTTTATTGTGATGAGATTTTTTCAAACTGGTTCTTCATTTTCTTTTCATATTCACAGGCTTTTCATTTTCACTGTTCTATTGCTGTGAAGAGACACCATGACCATGGCAAGTATTATAAGAGAACATGTTAACTTGGAGATTTGCTTCCAGTTTTTGAGACTTAGTCTGTTATCATCAAGGTAGAGAGCATGGCAGCAGGCCTGGATCTGGAGCAGTACCAAGAGCTACATCCTGATTCCTAGGCTATAAACTTAAATCTGGAACTCTTTCAGAGAACACATTGCACACAGGACATGGAGGCATCAAGCTGGACCTTACCAAGAAGCTTCTTCCCTAAGATCTGTCTCACATAGTATCCTAAGTTGCTATTTAAGTACTCAAGTGAGAAAAAGAACCAATATTCCTACCCAGCTCTAAAGCCAATGAGCCACCACAATGATCACAAAGGAAAAACAAAACACCTAAAGGTGCAATAGTGCCATTTATATTTTGGGTGAACAGGCAGCTGTCTTTTTTTAGTCTAGTTAATTGGATTTTTATATGTGAATAGTCTATTTACATAATTCCCATTCCCAACCCACTTCAGCTCCTCCTCTATCTCTCTACCCATCTCAAATTCATTGCCTCTTCTTTAATTGTTAATTTCAAATATATACTCACATAAATATATGTTAGTGTGTGACTAAATCTATAAATACAAGATTATCTGTCTACAATACAATCCTTACATCTAAGGCTCAGAAATTCTACAGAATTGAGTGCAGAATGATCATAGGAGAAAGATGACCAGGACACCTGCTCTGAGGTTGCATCTCTTCATATGTCAGGGAAGTTACATCAATGAAATCTCAACAATATGGATGCCTATACAAGACTTCATAATGTCTAGCCTAGTTGACATGTCAATGTAATTTTGGGAAATTTTTTAAGACTTTGCCTTACATGAAAAGGAGAGGTATCCAATTAGTGAGTGATGAAGAGGAGAGAGAGAGAGAGAGAGAGAGAGAGAGAGAGAGAGAGAGAGAGAGAATTACTTTTCCCCAACAATGAGCCACATAACTCTTTATCCTATAAAAAGTAGTCAGCCTTAAAAACAGATGTATGAACAACACTGAATAGGCACATTAATTGCATTTATGCAGTTAATCATGGGTTTGTGTTTGTGTGTGTATGTGTGTAGATAGATAGAATTGTAGATAATCGATAGATGATAAGTAGGTAGGTAGATAAATGAATAGATAGACATAAGATAGATGTTCCAAAGAAGATTGATTGAAGACATATAGGTGGGTAGATATATCAATATATAGATATACAGATAGACAGACTGATTATATATATGTATATTTTACAGATAGTTTTAACTGTCAAGTTGACACAAGCTAGATTTGTCTGAAGGATTGTGTATATTAGATTGGCATTTGTGCATGTCTTAATTATTATGGGAAGACCTAGTCCACTGAAAGCAAAGGCTCCCACTCCTTTCACTCAGCTTTAAATTTGTTAGCCTGTAGAGTCCCGTGGGTATATTCTTGTCCTATACACAAAAAGTCCACTTTAAATCTTAAATTATGGATGTCTGTCTATATTACAGGAAGCGTCTACAGCCCTAAGATTTTCTATGTGATTTTTCAAGATGTGAACCTTTTGAGCTACAAAAGGAACAATATGGACAAAATGTATCCATTGGTGCAAGTCCTGGCTAGGTTTTGTCTACTTGATACAAGCTCAAGTCATCTGGGAAGAGAGGACCGCAATTGAGGAGAATCCTCCATGAGATTGGCTGGCTGCAAAGCCTATGGGGCATTTCTTTGGTTGATAGTTGATGTGAGAGTTCATTAATTTTCAAATGTGTGTGAATGAATTCTTCTACTGCTTTTATCAGCTCAATTAAGATAATTATATACTACTGTTAATGTAAAAAATAAATGGTATTAATATGTAAGTGATTCTGTGAGCAGAAAAAGGGACATTGCTTACAAATAGTTAAAATTAATCAAACTTTGGGTTCTTATAAATCACTTTAAATATAATGAGCATGGAAATCTGAATTTTTTAATATCTCTCTACTGTTGGGAATAAATTATTCACAATTAGGAATTAGTCTTTTCCTATAGTATATGAAAGAATTCACTTATCCTATGATTTTATAAAACTGTTCCTCAATAATGTTGTCATGTCCACTAACATTGCTTTGAACATGATTGAATACCTTGAGTCAAACATGAAACACATTGAGGTCAAAGTGCATCATGTGCATCTTAGTGATAACATGGGAAATAGACCTTCTTAGCCTCTCAAACAGATCATGGAAGACATTCAGTCATTATTAAAAATATTTAGAAACCTAATATATTAACCTAGTCTATATGATGATGAAATAATTCAGCATGCATGAACATGTAATATAAAGGCACCAAAACTCACAATTATTGCCCCCAGAAAAAGATAATTAAAAATAGTTGGAAATTAATGTAATATAAAAGAAATGATGTTACTGTAAAAACATATTGCAATAAGAATAATACTGGCCAATTTGAATTCCATATTCTACAATTTTTCCTGCTAAAATTAAATACAGTATCATTTGATGATGAAAATCACCAGGTGCATTATAGCTGAGGAAATTTCACTATTAATCCCTTTTGGTTTAGAGAGTTCCACTTAACTTTTGTTCTTCTCACAAGTCCTTGATTTATTCTCTCAATTGTTACAGCGAGTTCCATTTGTTTCTGTAAAATTTTATTGAAAGAAAATAAATATAAAATTACAGAAATATTTTAAAGTTTCTTTTAATTTTGGTTTCAGTTGTTATTGTTACAGATGTCCACTTGAGACATGCATATATATGAATTATTCGTTGGAGGATAAAAGAAGAGTTTGTGAAATTCATGCATTTCAAAAAATTTACCTGATAGTCAAAAATGTAAGTATGGCTCCTAAATGGACCAATGTTATCTAAAGAAATATTGACTGTTTTGGACCAAAAAGAAACATTTCAACTTCCTGATAACCAATTACCATTTGTAGAATATTTAGTGTAGACTCTGCATTTTCCCGTGAATTTTAGTTCACAAATCTCAGCTCAACCTTGGCAATTACTGAGCTTTACATTATACAGTTTTGTGTGGAGTAGGTACATAATGAATTTTCTGCAGGTATCAGTGTTCTCTACCCTTGTGGTGAACTTTAATCCCCCAAATACTGGTTAGAAAAACAGAAAAAATACTTCTGGCCACATGTTCAGAAATTATTCTGACCTGCTCTGAAGATAAGCACATTGCATGGCACACAGTACAAAGGGAAAAATTTTTGGTGGTGGGCATGGTATGAAATCTCAGATCTCACACCCATTTCCTTACCTTCTCCAAAAAAAATACACATTATGTCTCAGGTAAGATTTACATGTGACGTACATGTCATTCATATTTCCCAGGAAGTTCTAGTATTGAGTTTCATTCACCTCAAACACCCTCAGATACTGGGGACCTAGTGATCAAACATCTGAGCCTGTGGGAACACTCACATTCCTGCCACCGCATTTCCTGTGAACTAAATGGGGACTCAAATGCCCTTTCTGTGATAGCATCAACTGTCATTAAACTTATTATTATGAGCAGCTATACATGTGAATGAACTTTTGTCAACTACTTTGAACATAAACATACAGATCACAGTTTGGTGCTCTGTCAGTATACATAAAGAACACTACTTTTCCCCTTGGGATTTAATATTCTGTCATCCATGGAATTTTCAGTGTGTTTATAGAACCAGGCCTGAATTATAATTGTGGAACAGGCCTAAGCACCAAACACAGAACATATGGCTGACACCATAACATGTGCTCCTCTATTGTATCTATATGCACTTCTTAGCAGGTGGTCAACATTGTGTTCTGTGGAGTTTCCAATAGAGTCAGACACTTAATGTCCATTCCTTAAAGTCCACATTCTACTCAACATTGTAAAATCTGTCTGTAGCTGAATGTATTTGTGTGTCCTTCCTGTCCTGCAGTCAGGACAAATCTCTCTCAACTGTAAGTCCTGCGGGCACTCAGACCTAAGTAAACACACAGAGTATTATATTATTTATAACTGCTGTATGACCATTAGCTAAAGCTTATTTACTGACTAGCTCTTACACTTAAATTAACCTATATGTGGCTTGGTACATTTTCTCAGTTCTGCCTTCACATCTTGCTTCCTCTGTGTCTGGCTAGTGACACCTGACCAGCCTTTCTATTCCCCAAATTCTCCTTTTCTGTTTATCCTGTCTATACTTCTTTCCTGACTACTGGCCAATCAGCATTGTATTTATCACCCAATTAGAGCAACACTTTTGCAGCATGCAGAGGGACATTACCCATCATCTGTCCCATAGCAAAGATGCTCCTCATGAATGTCCAGGTTTTTCCAAGTTCAGTTAAACTTTGCACCACTGGCAGCACTTCCATTCTCTTGGTATTTTGTCCCTTCTGGGTGTTAGAAGAGGTCAGTCAAAAAACCAGTTCAAATTGACAACACTTGCCTCTCTGTTTTGTTTCTTGCTATTACTTGTCAAACAAATAATAAAACCACTGTGCACTGTGTATATGATCATGATAGAACCTTTTCCAGATATCTTGGTTGGCAGTAAAATTTTCAAGTTGAAATTGTGATATTTTAACATTAGATCAGTTTGAAGAGAAAGTTAAATGAAAATTGATCTTTTATAGAGAGTATAAATGACAAACTGTCATGGTATCTCTGGAATATTTATTTACTCTTCTGCTCTAATTAGTGAAATTGAGTGAAGAGCATCATGTTCTCCACTGTTGGTGAAATTATAAAGGCCACTCCACGTAGTTAAAAGGGAGGATTATTTTGTGGGGTAACTTACAAATGAAGGGATAGGTTGTAGGGTCTGGCAAAGGTATGGCGCAGTCCGGTGGTGTTCTCTAGAGAACTCTGCTTGGTCTACCTCCAGCGTCCAGGGTCCCAGAACCAAGAAAGACCTCTCCTCTCGATCCTGGGTCTTCAACTTCCTCCCTCAGCCCCACCTTGTGGGCATGACCATTACTGAAGCCTCAATGGGGGTTGGAACTTCCAGGCCAATGATGGGATGGCTACCCACTACACTCCACAAATCCTTCTTAAATCCTTCAGTGACAGACTGTACTTATCCTTGCTTCCTAAAATAAAATACTGTCAAGTATTCATTTAGTAGCCAGTTTATGAATGCATAGAATGAACTTGCTTTTCTTAACAATCTATGAATAAATTCACAGAGTAGATTTATCTCTGTGATGAAGACATTTACTTAGTATTTAGGTGGCTCTGAAAATTGAGATACTGAGAGTATAATTTCAAAAATACAATCTGGGAACCTGACTTCGCCACTGTTCTCTTGCTGTGAAGAGACATCATGACCATGGAAACTCTTGTGAAAGAAAGTATTTAACTGGGAGCTTGCTGACAGTTTCACAGGTTTAGTTCATTATAGTCATGGTGAGGAATTTGGCAGCTCAATTCAGAAATGGTGCTGGAGAAGTAGTATAGAGTGCTACATCCTGATCTATAGGCAGAGAGAAGTGGGGAAGAGGGGGGAGAGGAGAGAGGGAAGAGAGAGAGAGAGATTGATTCTGGACTTGGCATAGTCTTTGAAACCACAATGCCCAACCCCAATGACAAGCATTCTTCAACAAGCCACACTTTTAATTCTTTCAAATAGTGCTACTCTTTTGTACATAAGCATTCAAAGATATGAGCCTTTGGTTGCCATTCTTATTCAAAACACAACAGATAATGTTGGAAGATTCCTTCTTCAGTGCATCACCCCACAGTGAGGATCCTGTGATAAAATGGGAAATAGATCCTCACCTGCAGAAAAGGTTGAGGTCCTAAACTAAGCAGTCAGTGTGAGATTGGGACCTGGGTTAGATCCCAGTATAAAAATTGATGGTGGGCAACTACCCAAAATTCTGGTACTAGGATTTTTGATGCACTTTTCTGTTCATCTTCACCAGCTACATTATGCTCAACATAAGATTTCTAAAATGAACAAAATACATTCAATGGAGTCAAAATTTGGGTAACCATGATTTCCCTTCCCTAAAGATTAGTCTGGTATAATGTCATGTCATTACATTATAACATCATTATTTTTTATGATTTGTACAACCACATAATATTTTTTCAAAAAGATCTATAAGAAATTCTGATCATTGGAACCTGGGAACTAAAACTGTCCCCAGTCTGTGATTCTATCTTACTTCTTTGTATATTCTAGAATTCATTCCTGGGATTTGTTGATTATCATTGAAATGAGCAGTGAAATTAGGCTAAACATGTTTATGAACTTCATACCAGCACCTATCAACATCCCACATTCTCTCTACCTTCACACAGACCTAAATCTCAACCATCCATACTACCTTAGCTTCCTCTGCTCCCTTCACAACTTGGTCACACAAAGCCAGCTGGTTGAATTTTGGTCAACTTGACACAAGCCATTGTCATTTGGGAAGAGAAAACCTCAATTTGATAAAATACCTTCACCAAATTGGCCTGTGAGAACACTTTACAAAATTTTTTTTTTTAATTGATGGCTGATGTAGGAGGGCCAAGCTCTTTGTGGAGAGCGCCACCCTGGGCTGTGACAGTCTTTGGTGCTATAAGAAGGTAAGCTTATCAAGCCATGAGGACCAAGTCAGTAAGCTTCAGATCCTACTTCCTGTTCTTTTCTAATCTTCCTAGATGATTGTAGATGATTGACAGCAGCATCCCTTTTCCTTCACAAATTGCTTCATAGACTAGGAATTATTTATTTAGTTAATTTTCACTTTTATTTCAAGGTACTATTTCTCTGTTTAGCTTTGGCTATCCTGGAACTCACTCTGTAGAGCATGCTGGCAAGGAACTCACAGAGATCTGCCTGATTCTGCCTCCCAAGTGGTATGATGAAAATTGTGTACCACCACTACCCGAATAGTATTTATTTTGACCTGTTTTTTAAATAATAATTTTTGCAGGGTTCTGTATAATTTTTTCACATGTTCTCATTAGTATCTGGACATTTCATTAGGATTTAGAAACTTGCATCAGAAATTCTCATACAATTAAATTGTTATGGAATCCTGAGCCCTGAGCAAGTTATCTGGGCTGACAGCAATCATTCTCTCTTTCTCTGTCTTTGTCTCTCTGTCTATCTACCTCTGTCTCTGTCTCTGTCTTTGTCTCTCTCTCTCCCTCACACACACACACACACACACACACACACACACACACACACACACACACCATGTTTTGATTTATCTGTCCTGTTAACTAATCTTACACTCACAGACTGTCTGTTACTGGTCATCTATATCTTTTCTTCCTACACCTGGGTGAGTGAGTCTGGCACTCACTCTCTACCCTAAAAAAAAAAAAAAAAAAAAAAAAAAAGCAAAATCCAGTATCTGAATTTACTCTTTCCAGGTTGTTAATATTTCATGATTCTGTTGGTAGCATTAACTGCCTTGGGAAATATTTAAATTTGGGTAATTAAACCCAATTTTTAAGACTGAAACAGAGACTCTGGGGTCAAGATTGAAAAGAGCTGTAATTCCAGGTTTCCAAGGAAAAATTCCATTCTCATTGTCTACCCTCTTTTTCTATTTCTGACTGGTTTAAACCAGGTTGGCTAATCCTCTCAAACTGTAGAAAAATAGATCTGTCATGTTGCTGGAGTCAGGGAAACCACACAGGATGAGGCCACCCATCTCTGAATATACCCAGGAGACAGTGGCAATATTGCCTATATATCCAATACTCTCTGTACCAGCCTAGGATATGTCTGGCAATTTGGGTGGGGGGATACATGAAATATAAGAGGAGGTGCATATACTAGTCAAGGTCCAAGCACAGAAACCAATGTTCTTATTAGATGTGGAAGGAGAGTGTGTAATTACAGGTTTTTTTTTCTTCAGATTTTGCCATTATTTTCCTTTTAACTATTCACCATTCTGATGGGACAATCTCCACAGGACACCCTGCCTTCTGGTGTTCCTTTGAAAGCATTATCCATGATTTTAGAAGCTATGTATACTAGCACAGTTGGTTTTTTCTTGTATGGATATTGTGTCAACGAGAACAACCATCTGTGCTGAAGGCAGACTATGTTCCCACTCATGGCAAATATATCATTTCAAGCCTTCAGGGGATGCTTTCCCAGGTGCCAAAGCATAGTGAGCAGTAGGAGATTTGTGTGGTGGGTGGTGCCTAGGAAAAGTAAAGCCTGAGGAAAGGAATAGGGAGAATATTAAGAATCTTGTGAATTGAGGTAGAGGAAAAGGGGGTAGTGGGGTCCAGATGAAACATGTACAATATGCTTTTTGTCAGTGCAAGGGCACTATAGAATAGAGATAGCTCACTATGGGAGCACTTTGGGAAGAAAACCTAGTCCTAGTGCCCTGTTGTATGTCCTGACAGCTGGGGATGCTGGAGAGTGCCTCTTCTGTAGAAGGTCCCAGAAGCTTCTCCAGATAAATGACAGTGACTCTTGAAGAACCAAGGAATCTCCATGACAGAGACAGTACATTTGATTTCAAATAATTTGGTTTCTATCTTAAGATGTTGATCATAGTTACTAGTGCTTTTCCAATCTCTTCTGAGGCAGTACTATGACCATAATAACCCAGAGAAAAGCAATATGTGAGATTTTATAGAGAATCTTCTGAGCTGAGATATATTTAAATTCATCATCTAAATATAGAATATTATCCCCAGAGAAATATAGATTGGTCAATGTGTTATGAGAGTAATCTAACCAATCACTCTGTAGGAAAGTCTGGTACAGATTTAAGAGATGAAACTCCTTAGATATCATCATTTCTTTTCTTAGATTCCCTGAGATCTCCCCCTGTGTCAGCTGTTCCTTGCTGACATTCAGAGGAACAAATTTCCTTCACTTGTTGGTACTCTTTTCTGCTTTCATAATTCAAACATAAATTGTGACTTGGATACAGACAACATCAAAAGGTCTATTTTTCTAAACCATCAGCTTTTTCCTCCCTTTCTTCCTTCCTTCCTTCCTTCCTTCCTTCCTTCCTTCCTTCCTTCCTTCTTTCTCTTTGTTTTTTTCATACTATCTCTTTTTCAGAGACAAGGTTTCACTATATAGCACTAGCTGTAGTGGAATTTACTTTGTACACCAAGCTGGCTTTAAAATTACAGAGGTCCTCCTGACTCTGCCTCCCAGAGGCTGGGATTAAAGGCCTGAGACAGCTCTCACTTTCCATTTGCATTCTTAAACTAGGTTTAAGAATAGAGTTTGGATCTGCTCCAGAATTCCCAACTGGACCAGAGGTGAGTGCCTGGGTTATAGTCAGAGAGGCAACCACCCCTGGGTCCCACCCCTGGGCACCATCCTGGGAGGACCTGCCCAACTTTGCCCCAGTTTTTGGCCAATTGTGGGGCCCTGTTGGAAGGCTCCCCTTTTCCAAGACTACAGGAAGAACCTGCAGTCTCAACACCCTGCACCCACACCCATTTGCCTGAGACCCTAGCCACTTCCTAAGACTCAGAGACCAGCCTCGAGCTCCCATCTGCCCAGGAACTCCCATCTGGACCAGAGGCCAGAGAGACCCTCAGGTTGACACTACAACCTCAACGCCTTGCGCCTACACCCATCTACTGAAGACCCCAGCCACTTCCAGAGACTTAGAGACCAGTGTCCAGTATTCCATCCTGTCCCATATCTCCCATCTGGATCAGAAAGCCCCCAGCTCCCATCTACCCTGGAATTCCCATCTGGACAAGAGGAGCTCCCATATGGACAAGATAAGGACATCCCAGGGACTTCCTGAGAATCAGAGTCCAGGCCCCAGCTGTATCCGGCCAGCAATCTCATCTGGACCAGAGCTCCCATATGGCCCAGAGCTTCCATCTGGACCAGAGAGAGGCTCCATAAATCTGTCAACTCTGTCTGGACCATGTAAACTGATAAGACCAAGAACGAACACAAGAGTAGATGGGCAGACACCAAGGAAGAAATACATACAACAAAATAAAGAGCAGTACAGCATCACCAAAACCTAGCCCTTCTCCAACAGCTAGACCTGAACATCACAGAATGGAAGAAGGAGAAGAAAACAACCTTATAAGTAACATCATGAAGAGGCTAGAGCCTTATATAGAAGAAATCAAAAACAAAGTGGAGGAAGAGACAAACGAAAAAAATGGGAAGAACGTTATAAAAAAAAAACGAGGGGAAAGGACAATTAAAGCAGAAGAAAACAATAAGTCCCAGAAAGAAAATCAGGAAAAAACAAGGGAAAAAGTCCAAGACCTGAACAGGGAAATAGAAAAAAAATGAAGACACTAGCAAAAGGAATGCTGGAAATAGAAAATCTGAGTAAACAAACAGGAACTTCAGAGGCAAGTATAACCAACAGAATGCAAGAGATGGAAGAGAGGATCTCTGGTGTTGAAGATACAGTAGAAGAAATAGAGTCATCAGTCAAAGAAAACACTAAAACCAAAGAAGTCATGACCTAAAATGTCCAAGAAAATTGGGACACCATGAAAAGACCAAACCTATAAATAATAGGGATAGAGGAAGGAGAAGAATACTAACTAAAAGGCACAGAAAATATATTTAACAAGATCATAGAAGAAAACTTTCCCACCTTAAAGAATGAAATGCCTATGAAAATATAAGAAGCCTATAGAACACCAAACAGACAAGATCCCAAAAAAAGTCCCCTCGCCACATAATAATTAAACAACTAAACATATAGAATAAAGAAAGAATATTAAGGGCAGCAAAGGAAAAAGGCCAAGTGACTTATAAGGGCAAACCCATCAGAATAATACCCGATTTCTCAATGGAGACTTTGAAAGCCAGAAGGACCTGGACAGATATAATGCAGACACTAAGAGACCATGGATGCCAGCCTAGATTAATATACCCAGCAAAACTTTCAATCATCATAGATGGAGTGAACAAGGCCTTCCAAGACAAAACCAGATTTAAACAATACTTATCCACAAACCCAGCCCTACAGAAAGAACTAGAAGGAAATTTCCAACCTAAGGAAGGCAGATACACCCATGAAAACATAGGCAATAGATAACACAACAGCAGTAAACCCCAAAGAAGAGAAGTACACACACACTACCACCAAAAAATAAAAATAATAACAGGAACAAACAATCACTGGTCATTAATAACCCTTAATATCAGTGGACTTAATTCACCTATAAAAAGACACAGACTAACAGAATGGATATGAAAATAGGACCCATCTTTCTGCTGCATACAAGAAACACACCTCAAATACAAAGACAGACACCTCCTAAGAATACAAGGCTGGGAATAGACTTTCTAACCAAATGGTCTTAAGAAGCAAGCTGGTGCAGCCATCCTAATATCCAGCAAAATAGACTTCAAACTAAAATCAATCAAAAGAGATGATAAAGGACATTACGTACTCATTGCAGGAAAGATCCACCAAGATGAAGTCTCAATTCTGCACATTTATGCGCCAAACACAAGGGCACACACATATGTAAAAGAAACATTACTAAATCTTAAATCACATATAAAACCCCATATATTAATAGTGGGAGACTTCAACACCCCACTTTCACCTCTGGACAGATCTGCCAAATTGAAACTTAACAGAGACATAATGGTCTTAACTGAAGTTATGGCTCAAATGGACTTAATTGATATCTACAGAACATTCCACCCGAAGAAAAAAGAATATACCTTCTTCTCAGCACCCCATGGAACCTTCTCTAAAATTGACTACATATTTGGCCACAAAGCAAATCTCAACAGATACAAAACAATTGGAATAACCTCCGGTGTTCTATTGGACCAACATGGTTTAAAGTTAGATTTCAACAACAGAAAAGCTACAGAAATCCTACAATCTCATGGAAACTGAATAATGCTCAACTGAATCACCAATAGGTTAAGGAAGAATAAAGAAAGAAAGTAAAGACTTCCTTGAGATCAATGAAAATGAATACACCACATACCCAAACTTATGGGACACTATGAAAGCAGTGCTAAGAGGGAAATTCATAGCACTAAATGCCCACATAAAGAAGCTGGAGAAATCTCATGCTAGTGACTTGACAGCATACCTGAAAGCCCTTGAACAGGAATAAGTAAAGTCTCCCAGGAGGAACAGATGCCAGGAAAATTATCAAATTGAGAGCTGAAATCAATAAAACAGAAATAAAGAGAACAATACAAAGGATTAATGAAACAAAGAGTTGGTTCTTTGAGAAGATCAACAAGATAGACAAGCCCTTATCCAAACTAACCAAAAGACAGAGGGAGAGCATCCAAATTAAAAAAATCAGAAATGAAAAGGGGGACATAACAACAGACAATGAGGAAATCCAGAGAATTATCAAGTCATACTTCAAACACCTCTACTCCACAAAACAGGAAAATCTAAAAGAAATGGATAATTTTCTGGATAGGTACCACATACCTAAGTTAAATCAAGAGCAGATAAACCATTTAAATAGTCCAATAACCCCTAAGGAAATAGAATCAGTCATTAAAAGTCTCCCAACAACAACAAAAAAAAATGCCCAGGACCAGATGTGTTCAGCTCAGAATTCTACCAGATCTTCAAAGAATACTTAATACCAATACTCTTTCAATTGTTCCGCACAATAGAAGCAGAAGGCATATTACCAAACTCCTTCTATGAGGCTACAATTACCCTGATTTCCAAACCAAACAAAGATGCAACAAAGAAAGAGAACTATAGACTGATCTCCCTCATGAACATTGATGCAAAAATACTCAATAAAATACTGTCAAACAGACTCCAAGAACACATCAAAACAATTATCGACCATGATCAAGTAGGCTTCATCCAAGGGATGCAAGGGTGGTTCAACATATGAAAGTCCGTCAATGTAATACACCTTATAAACAAAATTAAAAAAAAATGTGACCATCTCACTAGATGCAGAAAAGAAATTTGACAAAATCCAACACCCCTTCATGATAAAGGTCTTGGAGTGATCAGGAATACAGGGAGCATACCTAAACATAATAAAGGCAATCTACAGCAAGCCAACATCAAATTAAATGGAGAGAAACTCACAGCAATACCACCAAAATCAGGAACAAGGCAAGGCTGTCCCCTCTCCCCATTCTTAGTCACTATAGTACTTGAAGTTCTAGCCAGAACTATAAGACAACATAAGGATATTAAAGGGATACAAATTGGAAAGGAAGAAGTCAAGCTTTCCCTATTTGGAGATGACATGGTAGTATATATGAGTGACTCCAAAAATTCAACCAAGGACCTGATACAGCTAATAAAAACCTTCAGCAACATAGCAGGATATAAGATCAACTCAAAAAAATCAGTAGCCCTCCTATATACAGTAGACAAACAGGGTGAGAAGGAAATCAGAGATACATCACCCTTTATAATAGCCACAAATGATATAAAATACCTTGGGGTTACTCTAAGCATGTGAAGGACCTATATGACAAGAACTTTAAGTCCCTGAAAAAAGAAATTGAAGAAGATGTCAGAAAATGGAAAGATCTCCCATGCTCATGGATGGGCAGGATTAACATACTAAAAATGACGATCTTACCAAAAGCAATCTACAGATTCAACACAATCCCCACCAAATTACCAACACAATTCTTCACAGATCTGGAAAGAATAATACTCAACTTCATATGGAAAAACAAAACACCCAGAATAGCCAAAAGAATCCTATACAGTAAAACAAATAGCCAAAAGAATCCTGTACAATAAAACAACCTCTGGAGGCATCATGATCCCTGACCTGAAGCTCTACTATAGAGCTAACATAATAAAAACAGCTTGGTACTGGCATAAAAACCAACATGTGGACCAATGGAATCGAACTGAAGACCCTGACATTAAGCCGCACACCTATGAACATATAATTTTTGACAGAGAAGCCAAAAATGTACAATGGGAAAAAGAAAGCATCTTCAACAAATGGTGCTGGCATAACTGGATGTCAATGTGTAGAAGGCTGCAAATAGATCTGTATCTGTCACCATGCACAAAACTTAAGTCCAAGTGGATCAAAGACCTCAACATAAATCCAGTTACTCTGAACCTGATAGAAGAGTAAGAAGGAAGTAGTCTTGAATGCATTGGCACTGGAGATCACTTTCTAAATATAACACCAGTAGCACAGACACTGAGAGAAACAATCAATCAGTGGTACCTGTTGAAACTGAGAAGCTTTTGTAGAGCAAAGGACACTGTCAACAAGACAAAGCGACAGCCTACAGAATGGGAAAAGGTCTTCACCAACCCTACATCTGACAGAGGGCTGATATCTAGAATATATAAAGAACTCAAGAAATTAGACATCAAAATGCCCAACAGTCCAATTAAGAAATGGGCTATAGAACTAAACAGAGAATTCTCCACAGAGGAAGTTCAAATGGCTGAAAGACATTTAAGGAATTGCTCAACATCCCTAATTATCTGGGGAAATGCAAATCAAAACGACTCTGAGATACCACCTTGTAACTGTCAGAATGGCTAAGTTCAAAAGCACAGAAGACAGCTCATGCTGGAGAGGCTGTGGAGCAAGGGGAACTCTCCTCCACTGCTGGTGGGAATGCAAGTTTGTACAGCCACTTTGGAAATCAATATGGCACTTCCTTAGAAAATTGGGAATCTATCTCCCCTAAGACCCAGCTGTACCATTCTTGGGCATATACCCAAGGAATGCTCAATCATACCACAAGGGCATTTGCTCAGTTATGTTCATATCAGCATTGTTTATAATAGCCAGAACCTGGAAACAACCTAGATGCCCTTCAACTGAAGAATGGATAAAGAAAATATGGTACATGTACACAATGGAATACTACTCAGCAGAGAAATACAATGACATCATGAGGTTTGCAGGGAAATGGATGGATCTAGAAAAACATCATCCTGAGTGAGGTAACCCAGACTCAGAAGGACAAACATGGTATGTACTCACTCATAGGAGGATACTAGATGTAAAACAAAGAGGACTAGACTGCTACACAACTCCAGGGAGGCTACCTAGAAAACGGGACCCTAGGAAAGACACAGGGATCACCCAATGACAGAGAAATGGATGAAATCTACATGAAAAATCTGGAGGAGAGTGAGGCAAGGTTTGAGGGAAGGGTGGCTTGTTGGGCAGGAGATCCCAGCTGGATCAGGAAAAGAAAGGGAGAACAAGGAATGTTAGACCATGATGGGTGAGGACCACATGAGAACAGTAGTTGGCAAAGTGCTGGAGAGGTCCCCTTAGGTCCACAGTGATGCATCCTCTGTAGACTGCTGGCAGTGGTTGAGAGAAAGCCTGATCTGCCCTAGTCTGGTGATCAGATGACCAAACACCCTGATGGTTGGGCTGGAACTCTCATCTAGTGACTGATGGAAGTGGATGCATAGATCCTCAGCCAGGCCCCAGATGGAGCTCTGTTTGTCCAGTTGTCGAGAAGGAGGAGGGACTGTGGGAGCATGAATTGTTGAGCCCAGGATTGGAGAAAGCACAGGGATGAAAGGCCAGAGGAAAGGAAGCACATGAATTGTGAACCAAAGGCTGTGGAGCCGCCAGCTGGATCAGGCCCTCTGGATAAGTGAGACAGTTGAGTGGCTTGGACTGTTTGGGAGGCATCCAGGCTGTGGGACCAGGACCTGTCCTTAGTGCATGAGCTGGCTGTTTGGAACCTGGGACTTGCACAGGGACACTTTGCTCAGCCTGGAAGGAGGAGACTGGACCTGCCTATACAGAATCCAAGTTTAAATGAGTCCCCAGGGGAGTCTTGGCCCTGGAGGAGATGGGAATGGAGGGGAGGGGAAGGGACGAATGTGGGAATGGGTGCAGGAGTGGGGAGGACAGTTGAACCCATGGCTGATATGTAAAATTAAAACACAAATATAATTTAAAAAAGGGGGGAGGGGAGAAAACACACACTGGAGAGAAACCTTAACAAAAAAAAAAGAAACTTTAACAAAACAAACAAACAACAAAACAACAACAACAAAAAAGAATAGAGTTTGATTTTTACTTTTCTACAGAGGACTGCAAAACAGTGAACATCCAAATAACATCTTTTGTGAATTAACTTTTTTTCAGCATCTTCACTTCAGTCTGTATTCCTACTATATTGCGTGACGTCAGCAGCACCTCTGGTGGTCTGTTCATAAGAAGGTCCTTCAGATATTATGATCTCATGGAGGGGATGGTACATTTCCTGAATTGTTTCAGAATATTTTAAGTTGAATAGAAACATGTGATTCTTCTCTAGTTATTAGGTGACAAGGTATAATATATATTTGACCTGCTTTTTAATAATCTTATTAATTTCTTTTTCAGAAACCATTTAAATTCTTCCTCACTCCCAGGAACTACAGTTGGATTAGAAACAGCAACATTCTGCTTTTCTCTCTCAAATTTCTCTGTTATGCAAATATTTGACCAAGGAAGTAATTCAAAGGTCTTTTTTAGCCCAAGGTGCATGCTAATTAGTTTAGATTCAGAAGTCTGGCTTCAGGTACCCTGAGGTGTCAGGATTGCTTGATTACTTAAGGCAACTTGCAGGCTGACCAATGCAACATTGCACCATTGGCTGTAATCAGAGTCTGACTTCACAAAAATAAAAATAAAAATCTGAGACTTATTAGCTGTTACGGAGAGACCTAAATTTTAACAGAACTAAAAGGAGCTTCATTATCCTATGACCTTTGTAACTGATAACTTTTTGTTGTCTACACATTTCCCTCTCTAACATATTGTTTTAGTTAATATTACAGACTTTTAATATAAGTTCATAAAAATATTTTGTTTTTGTTCAATAGATGTGATTCTTATATTTTTATTGCTTTGCATACATTTGTGTTAATAAGCAGCAATGCTTCTGTGATATATAAGCAAAAATAGTAAATGGGAGTTTTAGGAGAATCCTGAGGGGTTTTTTTGGTAACATTTATTTTTAAGTTGAGAAAAACAAGATTGGATACACATAGGCATTTTAAATGAATGAAAGTCACAGTCATGAGCATTGGTTATATTCAAGTATGAATAATTATCCTCTGTCAAGAATTAAATAAATTGTCTCCATATCTTAGTGTTTTAGTGCTCACAACAAAATGAATACAGACACATCTGTGGGACTCATTTTCAATCTGAATATCTGCTATTGATATCAATTTAAACTTTTTATAACCAAGAAGTTAGTTTATTGAACTTGATAATAATTTTAGTCAGACACATTGAATTTTTCATATTAAAATGGGAAGTAACAGGTAACACTTAGATCTTAGTCATATATAAATCAGGAAATATGATCAGACAACATTCTTGAGACATTTCATGCCACCTGTGCTCTTTCCTGTGTATAATGTCATCAAATTAGCTTGTCATGATCATAGAATTAGAATTCTTGGGAGCATTATATTCCTGAATTGCACTCCTTGACATACTCAGAAACATTAGACTCCACTAAATTCTCATCTCCATAGTTTAAATAAAGCAATGCAAGACATCTGCAAACACTGACAACCAGACTTTCTGAAAATTAAAAACAAACAAACTAAATAAAAGGATCTGTGAAAGCAGGCTCAGGGCACATTGTGATAACCTAAAGGCTTTTCAAGCATCTTTAGTTTATCATTTCACTGGCAGCTGAAAAACTCTGAAGAAACTCCAGAAGAAAGAGAAACATCTATAAGATGAAAGTTCTGCTTGCTGCTCTTTCCTGTTTGGTGTCTGCAACCAAGGAACCCTTACCAGTACAAGGATGTGCTTTCATGGGGTTTATGCAGGGACAGAAGTGGCTGTGGTGAATTTGCCACTTTTTAACCAGATGATCAATGTGATTCTATGAAAGTATTGGTGCCCCACTTTTGTACTGTAATATAGTCCCATGTCTTTAAAAAGCTGTTTATTTTAATTTTAAGGTTATAATTACCTCATATGAACTTCCTAAATTTTTTCCTAGGTTAAGGGGGTGAAAAATTACCTTTTAAAAATGCTAATGATTTTTTTCTTAATTTCATATGCACTTTGGCATAATTAACCATGTAATAATCCATGATAGCATAATATATTTCTCTGTCCATAAGTATTCAGGTGTGAATTTTGATAGACATAATAGAAAATTTACATCAATCTAATATCTGCATGACAAACATACTGTGTGTCATGTATTTGAGGCATGGATTTCTTTATTTTAGAGCCGTCCTTCTATGGTCAATGTGTGGGATAATATTGATGTGAATTATAATCCAGTTACGTATCCAATAAAAAGAATCGATTATTTTTTGAAGTTTGAGTGTGTGTGTGTGTGTGTGTGTGTGTGTGTGTGTTTGTGCCTATAATTGCATGTTGATGAGTGCTACAACAATGTTATCAAAATGAGAGGAAAAACTACCCAACTGGGAGGGTTTAATTCCTTTGTCCTTGGACCACAGAGAATTCTCTGTGGAAAATGGATCCTAATGCGTTGTCATACAAAGACATTTTATTATCCAAATATGCATTGAATGCATTTTATAAATGGATTTTATTATGTTTTCTTTAGATTATTCATGTTCAATGAAGCTGCTTTATAATATAAAACTATAATCTGTATTTTATACTTTTTCTCAATCATATCTTACATTATATGAAACTATTATCCGTTATTAAGTATATGTATATGTTTTCAAATAATAGGTCAAGCATTTTTATTGTATAAACAGAAATACAAATAATGCTGTTATCACATTATATATGTGATAAAATGTCAAATCTATATAATAATACTGTATCATTCTTTAGTTAAAAATCTATAATTTACTTAGTTTTTCTACCCAATGTATTTTCTTAACATTTTTACTAATTTATTTTGTTATTTTATCTGTGTGGGTTTTTGGTCTGCATGTTGTATTATGTATTTTCAGCACCCAAGAAGGCCATATGATATCCCTCAGAAATGAAGTTACAGAAGTCTTAAATCATCATCTTAGATATAGTGGGATGGAAATTTATTTATTTTTCAGCAGAAAGAATGCTTGACCCAACTTCATATTTATTTGTCTGACTGGCATCATCATTAGGGAGGGTAGGAAAAAGCAGGATTTACCATCTGATGATAATTTGATGAATTCAGACTTTTAATTTTGATTATAACAAATATCTCTTCTGATTTTTCCTTAATGAAATGCAGCAACAGGAACACATATCACTGAAGAAATGAGGAAAGACTACGTGAACCTGACACATTACTGTGAAATCCCTATCAGGAATATTAAAAATGTCTATGAAGCAGGTAAGTCAATTTCTATAAACAGATCTGAAATTAGAGTAAATCACAAAGAACCTTGTTTCCTTTCACCAATGTAAAACCCCTGCAGAAAATATGAAGGAAACCCAATAGTATTCTTAACTTTCCCCCTTTTTTTGTTGCACCTCACAGATGCATGTCTTAACTGGGAGCGTTGACCCTGTGAGTTGATACATGGTATCATTCACTGTTCTTGACTCATTGGAATTAAATTTTGAGGTCGATTTAATCATGTAAACACCAAATATTCATAGTTGTCATTCTGGAACATCTGCACACACTCCTGTTATTGAAAATCACCACTGGCTTCATGTATGATTAAATGCCTTGATTTCACATATTGCAAAAATGTTTTCAATAAAGTACCTAATGTGCATTATGTAGTGGATTCTACCAGGAGTTTAAATAGTGGATGCCTTCAGAAAATTTCAAAAATATATTAAAGAAACACACAGTGTACAATGTCCCTGAGATGATGGATTCTCATATGCACATATCTGAAATGGCTCTATTTCAAATCATGGTAAAATATTTCCCCCAAAAGAAATCAAGTATATACATGAACATTTATATATATACTTGTATATGCCAGCAACAGCAATATTCAAACTACTGTTTTTATTACATTAATGGTAGAATTGTTTTACAAAATGTGCTCATGGATATGCACACATATCAATGCATGCTGGACCAATTAATTGAAAAAGAGCATAGGGGACATATGGGATTACTTGGAGGGGGGGAAATGAGTCTTTTATGGGTCTGATTTGTTTTTAGACACATAGGACTTAGGTTGAGGCTGAAATAAGACAGGAAAAATGACAACCTTAGCCATGGTAATTTGAACATGGGTAGTGGGTAGGGTATGTGCATGTATCTCATGGGGCCTACCCCACAGGTTGTCATGAGTAGAAACATCATCCCCACCCATATGACATTCATTAGTGGGGTTAATACACACATTGATCTCCAAGATATTTCTTTCTGAGTTGGGTTGATTTAAAATCACATTTTAATATACAAAGAACTACAGGCAAATAGTCCTGAGAGTGAAAGAATTTTCTGTCTCAGAAATGCGATCTCTCAGTGGTTATCTAGTACCAGGTGATCATCTCTGAAATAAATATACACCCAACAACACAACAGAGACTCAGTATGTATCTTTTATACATTTACATAGACATATATGTTTATAAATATAACAATAATAATGAAAGAATGCTGTGAATGTGAAAAGTAGTAATGGGGTATGGGAAGTAGGAAAGATGAGAATGTATGGGTCAATGATGGAACTATATTTGAATATGCAACTGTTCAAGTGAGATTAAAACAACCAATAGTCCTACCCAGCTGTAAAGCCAATGAGCCACCACAATAACCACAATGGCAAAAAAGCCCTAAAGGTGCAATAGTGCCACATCTTATCAGGAAACCAACAACTGCCTAACTGCTCTTATTATCTAGTTAATGGGACTTTTATATGTGAATAGTCTATTTACATAAATCCCATCCTCAACCCACTTTAGCCTCTACTCTGTTTCCCTACTCAGCCTAATATTCATTGCCTTTCTTTAATTGTTATTGTCACATACATACACACATAAAAATAAGTATTTTTGTGTATGTTACTAAATGCATAAATACAAGTGACCTTGGAATTCCCATCCAAAATAATACATCTACAACACAATCCCTAAATCTAAGGCTTAGGAAATCACACAGCATAGAAAGCAGAATCATCATAGGATCATATGAGAAAGACAACCAAGACACCTCTTTGAGGTTGCATCTTCTTCATATGACAGAGAAGTTGCACCAATGAAATCTCAACAATATGGTTGCCTAAACAAGATCTTCATAACGTCAGACCTAGTTAACATGCCAGTAAGTATGGGCTGAAATTTCATACAGGATCACCTTAAATCAAGAAGGGAGATAGACAATTGGTGATTGGAGAGAGATAGAAAGAATTACTTTTTTCACTGCAATGAGCCCCATAGTTCTCTATCCAATTAAAAGTGGTCAGCCTTAAAATCAAATGTATGTGCAACACTAAATGGACTCAGTATGTTGCATTATGCACTTAATTGTTATGTGTATAGATAGGTAGAATGTTAACAATAGATAGATGACAAGTATGTAGTTGGATTAATGGATAGATAGACACAGATAGATGTTCCATAGAAGATTGACTGATAGATGACATATATATCACAGATAGCTTTAACTGTCAACATGACACAAGCTAGATTTGTCTGTAAATAGTCTCACTGATGTGTTGTGTATATTGTGTTGGCCTTTGGGCATGTCTTAATTATCATGGGAAGACCTAGTCCATTGAGTGCAAAGGCTCCCAGTCCTGGCACTCAGTTTCAAATTTGTTAGCCAATAGTGTCTAGTTGAAGGTGTCAATTTCGTACACACAATAACTCCATTTAAAATGTTAAATTATGGATGTTTCTATTTTAGGAAGTGTCTATAGCCCAAAGTTTCCTATGAGATTTTCAATCTGTGAACCTTGTGAGTTACCATAATGACAATATCAGCAAAACATATCCATTGGTGCATATCCTGGTTAGGTTTTTGTCTTCTTGACACAAGCTCAAGTCATCTGGCAAGAGAGATCTTCAACTTAAGAGAATTCTCCATCAGATTGGCCTGTGGGAAAGACTGTGGGGCATTTTCTTCATTGATGGTAGATGTGAGAGACCATTAAGTTTGAAATATATATGAATGTATTACTTTACTGTCTTATCAGCCCAAATACATCAATTATATAGTCATATTTTATTTGTATGTCAGAGGTAATAGCAAGCCATTTAGTAGAAGTCTGGCAGTGGTAGCACATGACCTTAATCCTGATCACATGGCAGACAGAATATCTGTGTGTTCAAGGATACAGCCAGCATGGAGACACACATCTTTAATCTCATTACCAACAATAGAGACCTGGAGGTTTAGAACCAATGAAAAGGCAGAACAGAAAGTTAATTAAAAATACAGACACACAGAAAGTAGGTCTCTTTTCTCAGGGGAAGGACAGCAATAGCTGGGAAGCTAAAGGCTAGTCACTAGTGCTCTGAACTCTTGGACATTTCACTCTTTATTTGGCTCTGTGTTTCTTATTTAATAAGACTGTTTAGAATTACATCTACACCAGTCTTCCATACATTAGTTCAAACAGAGAAATTGAAAGAGGCTTCTTAGGAAGATCCGTGAGACATAAAAGATCTAGAGGCAATAATTTTAACCAGTTGAGGTGAAGTTCCTTTGACATGTTAGTAAGAATAGATTTTAAAGACTATTTGGTGAGCTCCACCTTTCCTGAGTACTGAGGATGGAATGGGATATGAAAATACCAGGAAATGTTAAGAGCCTTAGCTAGTGTCTGGGGAACATGGGAGGTGAACTCCAGACCATTGTCAGACTAAAGGGAGGCAGGAATCCCAAACTGAGGAACACTTTCTCAGAGGAGATCTGCAGCTGTCTGAGCCTGCTTATTAGAAACAGTACATGCCTCCACCCAATTTGAAAATGAGTCCACCATCACAAGGAGATATTTAATTTTCCTGATGGTGGGCATATGGGTAAAATTGAGCTGCTGGTCAGTCCCTGGAAGGGAACCTCTATCCTGGTGGGTGGGAAAAGGCTGATTTCTGTACTTGGTATTGGGGTCTGATTTTTGGAAATTTCACAAGAGGCAGTAATAGTTCTTAAGAATTATAAGTCCTCAGAGGGGAGATGCAGGTAGGCTTTTACAAATTGAGACAGAGCAAGACTATTAGAGTGAAAGAAATTGGATGGAATTTTTCCTAGTGTCAGGAGTTCCCTGTGAGGGTGTGAGCTGCACTGTATGGATTCCCTGCAGTGGGTAGGGTGATACTTGGTCCTGGAAAGCCACTGTCCTGGCTGCCTGGTCAAACCAGTTATTTCCCTAAGAGATGATGGAGCTATCAGTCTTATAAGACTGCAAGTGGATAATTCCTACAACCTTGATGATGTATGAAGCCTTTAGCATGGCCATTATTTGGCCTTAGATAGATATGGTCCCCCCTTTGCTGTGAGGAAGCCATGCTCTCTTCAAATAGCAGGATGGGAAAGGAGGATGTGAAAACCATATTTGGAGTCTGTGTGAACATTTAGAGATTGCCCCTGTGTCAATTGGAAGGCACAGGTGAGAGCTATCAGCTCAGCCTATTGGTTAGTGTTGTGTGCAGGCAATGCCTGTGCTTCTATTACCTCAATATCTAACACTATAGTGTAGCCACATTTTGGGTCCCCTCATATAAGAAGGAGCTGCCATCTGTGTACCAGATATAAGAAGCCTAAGGCAATGTGCCCTCCTGTATATTGAAGGGTGAGGTAAAAGTTCCTCCAAGGTTTCAGTGCAGGAATGAGAAGGAGAATAGTTGTTAGCATTAGGTTGAGGGAGGAGGCTTGAAATATTAATGGGTGGACAGGTCAGGAAAGTAAGTGCAGCATCTTTTAGTAATGCCATGTGGAAAGAAAGAACCTGGGAGGGAGGTAAAATTTGTAAGCCTTTATAAGTTAAGAGATATCACAAGTTATGGTGAGAGAAGACCGTAATAGGTGACCCAAAGACTAGCTTTTTTGATTCCTAAATAAGGCGCTCAGCAGATGCTAAAACATGAATGCCCTTCCCTGAGTGGTAAGATCTAGTTTCTTTGACAGATATGCTGCAGGTGAAAAGGAGGGTCCCAACTGATGCCCTAGGGTTCCAAGGGCAAATCCTTCCTTCTCTGCCACATAGAGGGAGATGGAATGGGTTAGGTCTGGGAGATGAAGTGCTGGGGCCTGGAGGAGAGCCTGTTGGAGTTTCTGGAAAGGTTTAGTAATGGGGTAAAGGAGGGGCTTGTGTGGGGGCAAACAAGGAGAGAAAAAGATGGAACCCAAGATTCTAGGAAGCCAGCTATTCCTAGGAAAGACAGAAACTTCTGTTTAGTAGATGGGACTGCAAGAGACTGGATTAGATCCTTTCTATCTACAGTAATAGTCTTGTGGGTTGTAGTAATGGTTAGACCCAAATAAGTGATCTGGGGAGTAGATAGCTGAATTTCAGAAAGGGATACCCTATAACCTTGGCTATATAAGAAATTTGGGGGAACAGAGGTGTTAGTTGGGCTAATTTGTAAGGACTGGGTGTAGAGTAGAATGTCATATACTGTATTAATTTAGAGCCAGGGAGAGACAGACAGAGCAGGCCAGGGCCCAGAGCCTGACCAAATAGGTGTGGAATGTCCCTGATTCCTTGTTGGAGAATAGTCCAGGTTAGCTGTGTGGACAGATTGGTGTCAGGATCAGTCCAGGTGAAAGCAAAGATATATTGAGACTGAGGACTGAGATGGATAGAAAAGAAGGCATCCTTGAGGTCTAGACCTGAGAAGTGAGAGGTTCCTGAAGGGAAGGTGGACAGGAAAGTATAAGGGTTAGGCACTACTGCATGAAGAGGGACCACTGCAGAATTAATGAGCCAGAGGTCTTGAAACAGGTGTTATGTTCCATTAGACATTAACTGAAAGTATTGGGGTCTTAGAAGGCAAAGAGATTGGGCAAAGAAGCTTTTTTACTGAGAAGGTCAGAAATGATAGGCTTCAGCCCTCTTAGGCTCTGGGGTGAGGGAGGGTACTGAACTTGGGTAATATATTTGGTAGGATCCTGTAACTGAATAGTGATAGGCAGATGGTGCTTAGCGATAGAAGTGTTCTGAGTGTCCATGACTTTTGGGCCCACCTGAGAGGCCGACAAGAGAAAGGAACTGTTAGAGTTAATAGGGTGGGTGGGAAGGAGAAGAAGAAGCAGAGCTGCTGGCGAGTCTGGGATGAGACAGATGTGGGGAGCAAATGAAATGGATACTCCTACTTCAGCTAGAGAATCCCTTCCCATTAGAGGCACAGAGCAGCTTGGCACCACTAAGAATGTGTGTGTAAGAGAGATGCCTCAGAAAATACAATTAAGTGGTGGGGTCTGATGAGGTAAGTAAGGCTGTCTCCCTACCCCAGACAATAAGAAGAAGAGAAGGAGAAGCAGGGGCCCAATACTTCCTAGGACTGAGTAGGTAGCTCCAGTGTCCAGAAGGAAGATGATGGGTTGCCCAGATATTATTACTACACTGGGTTCCCTTTATGAGATGGGAGGGGCTGGGGTGGGACCCAGGCAGCTTCAGTTGTCACTGAAGGCCAAGCCGAGAAAGTCAGCAGGAGGGTGGTCCTGATCTGGTGTTCCCATGCTGCTAGGTTGGTTGGGAGTCAGTTAACCAGTGGCCCTTTTGGCAGCATTTTGTACAAGGCCTTCTTGGTGCTCCCCATTGGGAGTTTGTGCAAGCTTGGTCCCAATGACTATCTTTCCCACACTTGAAACTGGGACCCAGGAACTTTTGGGGAGCCTGTCGGACAGCATGACCTAGAATCTGGCAGTTTCTTTTTTAGGCTTTTTCATCTCTTCCTTGGTACATCTTAAATGCCATTGCTAACACTTCTGCCTGTGGGGGCAGAGGGCCCTTCTCCAAGCATTTAAGTTTTTCCCTTATGTTGGGGAAGCTTTGTTAAACAAATGAGTCATAAAGATCTGCTTGCCCTCTGGGCTTTCAGAACCTAGGCTAGTATATTGAAGACGGGACTTAGTAGGCCTTTCTAAGAAATGAGGCAGATTTTCATCCTTATCTTGTGTTAGGGACCAAGATGTCAGGAACCAAACATGAACCATGGAAAAATACTAGCTAGGCCAGAGAACAAGTCATAAGTCCACTGCCCTTCCCCAGAGCAGTAACAGCTGTCTACTAACTGGAGGCTCCCAAAGATAAGAACATTCCACAGTCAGGTGCCATGACAACCCAATGTAAAGAGCATTCCATGGTCAGGCAGCCTAGCAACAGAACAAATGGCCCCTGACCAGTGACCTTAGCTGACATCTTGCAGCTGCACAACCTGCATGTCTCCCACATCTTGCACCCCTTCCACATCCCCTCCCCTTCCCTCCTTCCTGCCCCCTCCCTTCCTATGCTATATAAGCCTTACGGAGAAAAATAAAATCTGCAGCTTGATCAGAATCCTGTCTTGCTGTCATCTTTCCTGTCCCCTGTTTCTTTCATTTGCTCCCACAGGTGGGTTGCCCCCGTTGAAACCCCGCTGGCTGGGGCAATCTTGAATTATCATTTTTAGTTTTTCAGAGTTTACTGGTTTTAGGACAATCTTACAGATACCTGCCAGGAAGCAGGTAATAAACCTAAACCTGGCTAGCGACCGGCCCTGGGTGTTATAATCCCAATGTAGGTCATAATCAGTAACTGGAGGGTTGGTGGTGTTAGTTTGGTGAATCTCATCTGCATGTATCCTAGCCAGCTCTCAAACTTGCCTGTACTCCTTAGGAAGTAGGTTATTAGCAAGTATCATATATACATTATGAAAGGTGAGACTATAAGATTGGGTAATATATTAAAATTGTTTAATAAAGGACGCAGAATTAGAGGTATAAGAACAAAGTTTCTTTTATATCTGAGAGTGTTCTACAAGAGAGAATAGGACATGGATCTTAGGCAGTCCATCCACTCCGGCCACCTTTCACAAAGGGAGAATGGTTGATGGTTTTGAATGGTTGGGGTCAGGCCTTTAGCAGTCCTAGAGCAGGTAGCAAGAGGTGTAAAGGTTGCAGCCAGAGCAAAGCCTTTGGAAACACCTCCTTTTGAATAGGAGGAGGAAACCAGAGGAGGAGCTGAAGGGATAGGTCCCCTGGGAGCAGGAGTGGGAGTGGGAAGTTGGATAGGTAGAGGTTCATTTGCAGGATCTAGAGTTAGAGGTTCCAGAGTCAGATATTTGTCCAGTTCAGGCATAGCTAATAGTATATGGGCAGGAGAGAAGGAATTGAGAGGACAAGGTTTAGAGCTTAGATAGAAAAAAGTTATATTTTAAGGCAACCCCTTCCATTTGCCTGTTCACTGGCAGAAGTTAGATAATTCCTGTAAAATATTAGAGTCTAAGGAACCACTCAGTGGCCATTGTTTGTTATTTTCTAGGGCATATTTGGGTCATCTCTTAGTACAGAGACAAACAAGCTTAGGGATCTATAAGCAAGGGATTAAGCTGAGAGGTTTTAAAGCTTCCAGAAGACATCCTGGGGAGAGGTGGGTCTGATAGGATTGGAAGCCTTACTTCTCAAGTCTGCACCAGAGAGGCAAACAAACAAACAAACGAATGAATGAGCAAATAAATAAATAAGGGTGATCCCAAACCAAGGCTCCAGGAGTCTCTAAGGTTCAGGATGCATCTGTAAACAGGCACATGCCATCAGATATCTCATCAGACATAAGGCAGGGGCCTAAGGCATGTGAAGGCAAGGAGGACTCCCAGGAATCTGACAGTATTTACTGCTTGGTCAAGCCAGAAAAATGTGTTGGCCCTACACAGCCTGAGGACACACCGAGGATGGGGATCCTGTTGTGGGATGTTCAAGTATGTCAAATGTGTTGCTCTGATTGGTTAAAATAAAACACTGCTTGGCTACTAGCCAGGCAGGAAGTATAGGTGGGACAAACAGAGAAGAGAATTCTGGAAAGTGAAAGGTGCAGTAGAGAGAAGCTGCCAGCCACCACCATGACAAGGGAGATGTAAGACACTGGCAAGCCACGAGCCATGTGGCAATTTATAGATCAATAGAAACGGCTTAATTTAAGACAAAAAATAGATAACAAGAATCCTGCCACAGTCATACAGTTTATAAGTAATATAAGCATCTGAGTGATTATTTTATACATGGGTTGTGGGACTGCAGGGGCTTGGTGGCACCTAGAGAGAAGCTCTCCAACTACAGGGTCCGACCATGGGAATTATATCTCAAACTGCAGATGTAGGAGATGGCTAGAAATTTTCACCTGGTATAGGGAACAACTGTATTCAGTGAAGATGGTGGTCAGGGGTACCCCCAGTCTCAGGGACACTGGTAGGTTGCTGAACACTCAACAGTCATCCCAATGAGTCCAGGAGATTGTTTACACTGGCTGAAAAGTGAGGGATTCACCAATCGAAGTAGCAGGTAGTGTGTGCTGGTTCCAGCAGCCAGGCAAATGGACAGTGGGCTTTCGTCAACAGAGCAGATTCCCCTCATACAGATTCCCAGGTGCATAGTGCCAGGAAGACCTGTTGTTCATGGCATCTATGATGGTTTTTAGCAGCGCTCTTACCCTGAGAGAAAAAGTCACAAAACATGACAGAATCTAGTAATAAGAGTTTTATTAAAGGGGGAGAAGGGAATAGATGTGACCAGGCCTGTTGAAAGGACACATGAGGAAACGAGGTGGGGAGACACTGGGCCCTATTTTTAAGGACCATCCCAAACATGCACAAACAGGCCCACGTGGCTACTTCATGCATGCACATAGATCATGTGGTCATGCTGTGCACTATTTATGTGACAATGCTGTGCATGAGTTACATAGGACTTATGACCTGGAAACTACTGGGTGGAAATGACCAAGCGTCTGCAGCAGGGGCATTTGTGATCATGGGGGAGTTGCAGGAATTCCTATCAGCAGGTACATTATAAAAATTCTGCCTGTATCAGTGTCTGCTACCCTGGTGGTGAACTTTAATCCCACAGAGATGTTAGAAAGACAGAAAAATACATCTGGCCACATGTTTGGAAATGATTCCGACTGCTCTGAAGCCTAGTACATTGCACAGCAAGGAATCCAACTGGCACATTTTTGGTGATGGGCAAGGTATGAAATCTCAGATCCCACACTCACTGTCTTACTTCCTCCAGAAAAGAAAAAACAAAACAACAACAACAATAACAACAACAAAAACCACTTTCTTTCTCTGGTAAGAGTTACATGTGACATATTTTTCATTGGCATTTCACAGGAGGTCCTGGCATTGATATTCACTCATTCCCAAACAACCCCAGATACTGTTGACCAAGTGAGGATTCTGTATTAAAATGGGAAACAGATCCTCACCTTCAGAAACGATTGCAGTCCCAAAACAAAACTGTCAATGTGACATTGGAACCTGGGTTCAATTTCCAGCATAAAAAATGATGATGCACATCTACCTGGAAATCTAGTACCAGGATTTTTGATGCACTCTTCTTTTCTTGAAGACTTGAGGCTCACAACCATGGTGAGCATGTTTCTATACAAAACAGAAACCTATATGCATAAAATAAATTACTTAACTAACTAATTAATAACATTGAAAATATTTTAGTTTTAAAAGAAAAAGAGGAGTCAGAAAAAAAATGCTGAGAAGATAAGTGAGAATACAGAAAATAACATCACTTAAAATTCTTCAAAGGGATCCCAGTAGATCCCCAAAGCTGACAGAGGTGCAAAGCAGAAGCCTGCACCATACAATATCCATTATGGACACAAATCTGTCAAACCCAGTTCTTTGAGTTTACCTTGATCAAGAATTTAAGGTTGATCCAGCACAGGGGACAGACTTTACTCAAAAGAGTTTTTAACATAGATTAAACATAAGGGTTCTTTGAAAGTGAAGTACTTAAGGGCACTACCAAGTCTTTGCGAGCTGTGAAGCCTACATGAATGTGAGGTGACCCACAAGACTGTGAGTGTTAGTTCCAGTATCATGGCGGAGGGGCCTGTTATATAAAAAAGATAATGTTGAAAGAAAGCTTAAAGGATTGCTTGGTGCCCACAGAGATATGAAGGGGTGCTGGATGCACTGAAGTTCCAGTTACAAATGGTTGTGAGTTATCATGTGGATGCTGGGACTTGAACTCAGGTCCTCTGTAAGAGCAGTAGGTGCTCTTAGCCATTGGGCCATCTCTTCAGCCCCTAAACCAAATTTTCTTGATTCATCATTTCTGGGATGGGTTTTATGCATTTCTTAAGTTGCAGAGTCAGAGGATTTTATATTTTCAATTATCATTCTTTGGGTGCTGTCAACTACCTCCTCTTTATAAATCATCCTTAAAATACCTTGATGGTATTTTTAGGAAACATTATCATCTTTTCATTTTGCTTTCAGACTGTTGAGACAAGATCCTCAAGGAATTAGAATTTCTCTAGACATCTGTGCTCCTGCCATAGCCAAAGTCTGTGTTGAGGTCTGTGATTCCTCTTAACATTGTGTAACTAGACTGCTGATGGTCTGAATAGTCACATGAGGCCAGGTTGAAACACAGAGACTATGTTGCTGCTGGGCCCATCTAGATCTGAGAGGCCTACACTACCACCTGAGGTCATGGTGTCCTCTGGCTCCCAACTGCTGCCACTGGCCCTATCTGAGTCTGTGGTCCTAGAGCAGCTGGAGTCTGGGTGGGTGTACCTTACCTGTGTTACCCTAGTGGCCCATGTAAACTACGTGTTGAAACATGTTGAAGTTCAAGGGCCCTGCTGAGCTGAAGATGGGGCCCCACAACGACAATTCCATGTGGAAAATAATATCACTAAGCTGACAAACATCATCTACAGATCAGCTTTGGACTACAAAGTGCTTAGAGCAATTCTGAGATGGCTAGCTGAGATGAACCAATTTCAAAGACTACTTGAATAAGGACTTAAGATAAACCCTGAACTTTGGCATTATGGATAACAAAGACTATAGTTACTGTTCCTAGAATTTGTCAATTAACCCAAAATTTTTCTTTTCAGAATAAAGATAACTTCGCCCATACCCAGCAGGAAGCAATTTTAAGAAACGACACCCACATTCCCAAAGGGGTGGTGTGGGGTGGGTGGTTTTTTGGTCTTTTTATGGATATTGGGTCTGGGATAGTTTTCATTGTTTAGAAGGGTTGGTTACAAGTTATTGTTAAGGGTTAGGAAAAGGGCCAGGCAAAAGGTGCTTGTTAAAAAAAAGAAAAAGAAAAATGAAAAAGACAATTACTGGTTTTAAATACTTTACATTCGATTGGATTGTTTTATATTGTATATAAATTATTATTATTGAGATTGAGATTGTTAGAATATACCATACATGTATTTCTAATCTTGCTTGAGATACTGTATTTATACCATTCATTTAACAATGTAATGCAATTTGCTAATCCTTGAATGTTAGTATTACCAACTATTAGGATATATAGAAATGAAAATTAGTGGTTACACATTACAATTGAACTTGTAGTTATATTAGGTGTGTTTTCAAGATCAAACAGATATATTTTAGATAGACAGGTCATCTTCAAACCCTTCAGAGATCTACAGAATATGGCATTTAAAATGTTTTAATAACTTAAGAAATTTTCTTTTTTGCTATGACTATGAGACATGTCGGCTCCTGGCAGTACCAATCTGCTTCAGAGAAAATATGGGCATTGAAGAAACTGCATATGGAGTTAAGTTTCATTGTGGCAAAAGTTAGCCACTGGACAACAAAGTATCCTCGAATCAACTGCTGACAAACAGGACAGACAGGACATGAAACCAAGGACTACCGATTCTTGCCAAAACAAGCATGGTTGTGGCTTTAACCAAAGGCATCTTCTGAAGCCAGGACAATATGGCACCATCCCTGAAGTGAGTGAACTTTGCAATCTGTAAAAGGTACCATGCCCTTTTCTTCAAAGGAAGCTGAACAGGGAGTGGGCCAATGGCTTCTGATGTACAATGGAACAGCAGATGAAATAGTTATTCTTGAAGAATAACTAAGCTCACCCCTCTCAATAGTAGACCGGCGTTTAATAGAGGGATGTGGAGAAGAACAGGATGCCAAGATGAAGGCACATATACACAGCCAAGAAAAATGGACAGCTGAATTAAAGAAACATCAATAATTTCCAGAATTTAAAATCCTGAATCATGACATGACACTAATGGAAATCAAGTGTTTCTGGTACATGGACTGCTCTCACCAAATGTGAGGTCAAACTGTTGACCTTGTATAAATCCTAGTTCACAAAAGAGTACGCTAAGCCTATAGGCTGAAGATAATGCTGCAACACTGTGAAGAAACCTCAGGTGACTCTCCAGGCAGCTGGCTGTTTCTGTCAACTCACATTTTTTCTTTTTTTGGAAGCTGCTTGCATGCACTTCCTGTTTTTATTTATTTTATTTTATTATTTTTTAATAAATATTTTTTTATTATTATGTGTTTTAAATTTTATACATCAATCATGGGTTTCCCTGACCTCCCCCCTCCCTCCCTCACCCCTGCCTTCCCCCCTAGTCCCTCCCCTCCATTCCCATGTCCTCCAGGATCAAAGCACCCCTAGGGATTTATTTAAACCTGGTAGATTCAGTAAAGGCAGGTCCTGTCACCTCCTTCTAGACTGGGCAAAGTGTCCATGTGTAAGCCCAAGGTTTCAAACAGACAGCTCATGCACTAAGGACAGATCCTGGTCCCACAGACTGGATGCCTCCCAAACAGATCAAGCTATTCAATGGTGTCACTTATCCAGAGGGCCTGATCCAGCTGGGGGCTCCACAGCCTTTGGTTCATAATTCATGTGCTTCCGTTCATTTGGCTATTTGTCCTGTCCTTTTTGCAATCTTGGATTCAATAATACATGCTCTTGAAGACCCTCCTCTTTCTCGACAGTTGGACACCTGGAGCTCTACCTGCAGCCTTGCTGAGGACCTCTGCATCCACTTCCATCAGTTATTGGATGAGAGTTCCAAGATGACTGTTAGGGTGTTTGGCCATCTGATCACCAAACTAGGTCAGATCAGGCTTTCTCTCAACCATTGCCAGCAGACAACAGAGGATATATCATTGTGGATTTCTGGGGACCTCTCGAGCACTCTGCCTATTCCTGTTCTCATGTGGTCTTCATTTATCATGGTCTGTTATTCCTCATAATCCCTTTCTATTCTTGATCCTGCTGGGATCCCCTGCTCCCCTAAGCTTTCCTTCCCTCAAATCTTGCCCTTCATTACTCCCACTGTCGTCCAGGTTGTTCAAGTAGATCTCATCCATTTTTCTGACATTGGGTGATCCTTGGTTCTTTCCTAGGGTCCTGTTTTCTAGGTAGCCTCCCTGGAGTTGTGTAGCACTCTAGTCATCTTTGTTTTCCATCTAGTATCCTCCTATGAGTGAGTACATAGCCTGTTTGTCCTTCTGAGTCTGGGTTACCTCACGCAGGATATTTTTTTCTAGATCCATCCATTTGCCTGCAAACCTCATGAAGTCATTGTTTTTCTCTGAAGTAGTACTCCATTGTGTATATGTACCATATTTTCTTTATTCATTCTTCAGTTGAAGGGCATCTAGGTTGTTTCCAGGTTCTGGCTATTACAAACGAAGCTGATACGAACATAGCTGAGCAAATGCCCTTGTGGTATGATTGAGCATTCCTTGGCTATATGCCCAAGAGTGCTACAGCTGGGTCTTGGGGGAGAAGGATTCCCAATTTTCTAAGAAAACACCATATTGATTTCCAAAGTGTCTGTACAAGCTTGCATTTCTACCAGCAGTGGAGGAGAGTTCCCCTTGCTCCACATCCTCTCCAGCATAAGCTGTATTCTGTGCTTTTGATCTTAGCCATTCTGACAGGTGTAAGGTGGTATCTCAGAGTTGTTTTGATTTGCATTTCCCGGATAATTAGGGATGTTGAGCAATTCCTTAAATGTCTTTCAGCCTGTTGAACTTCCTCTGTGGAGAATTCTCTGTTCAGTTCTATAGCTCATTTCTTAATTGGACTGTTGGGCATTTTGATGCCTAATTTCTTAAGTTCTTTATATATTCTGGATATCAGCCCTCTGTCAGATGTGGGGTTGGTGAAGACCGTAACCCATTCTGTAGGCTGTAGCTTTGTCTTGTTGACCATGTCCTTTGCTCTACAAAAGCTTCTCAGTTTCAACAGGTCCCATTGATTGATTGTTTCTCTCAGTGTCTGTGCTACTGGTGTTATATTTAGAAAGTGATCTCCAGTTCCAATGTGTTCAAGAGTACGTCCTACTTTCTCTACTATCAGGTTCAGAGAAGGAAGATTTATGTTGAGGTCTTTGATCCACTTGGATTTAAGTTTTGTGCATGGTGACAGATATGGATCTATTTGCAGCCTTCTACACATTGACATCCAGTTATGCCAGCACCATTTGTTGAAGATGCTTTCTTCTTTCCATTGTACATTTTGGCTTCTCTATCAAAAATTATATGTTCATAGGTGTGTGGGTTAATGTCAGGGTCTTCAATTTGATTCCATTGGTCCACATGTCAGTTTTTATGCCAGTACCAAGCTGTTTTTATTACAGTAGCTCTATATTAGAGCTTGAGGTCGGGGATTGTGATGCCTCCAGAGGTTGTTTTATTGTACAGGATTATTTTGGCTATCCTGGGTTTTTTGTTTTTCCATATGAAGTTGAGTATTATACTTTCCAGATCTGTGAAGAATTGTGTTTGTAATTTGATGGGAATTGCGTTGAATCTGTAGATTGCTTTTGGTAAGATCGCCATTTTTACTATGTTAATCCTGCCTATCTATGAGCAAGGGAGATCTTTCCATTTTCTGACATCTTTTTCAATTTCTTTTTTCAGGAACTTAAAGTTCTAGTCATATAGGTCCTTCACATGCTTAGTTGGAGTAACCCCAAGGTATTTTATAACATTTGTGGCTATTATAAAGGATGATGTATCTCTGATTTCCTTTTCAGCTTGTTTGTGTACTGTATATAGAAGGGCTACTGATATTTTTTTGAGTTGATCTTGTATCCTGCTATGTTGCTGAAGGTTTTTACTAGCTGTATCAGGTCTTTGGTTAAATTTGGGGGGTCACTCATGTACACTAACATGTCATCTGAAAATAGGGAGAGCTTGATTTCTTCCTTTCCAATTTGTATCGACTTAATCTCTTTATGTTGTCTTATAACTCTGGCTAGAACTTCAAGTACTATATTGAATAAGTTTGGGGAGAGGGGACAGCCTTGCGTTGTTCTTGATTTTAGTGGTATTGCTTTGAGTTTCTCACTGTTTAATTTGATGTTGGCTGTTGGCTTGCTGTAGATTGCCTTTATTATGTTTAGGTATGTTCCCTGTATTCCTGATCGCTCCAAGACCTTTATCATGAAGGGGTGTTGGATTTTGTCAAATGCCTTTTCTGCATCTAGTGAGATGATCATGTTTTTTTTTCCCTTGAGTTTGTTTATATGCTGTATTACATTGACAGACTTTTGTATTTTGAACCACCCTTACATCCCTGGGATGAAGCCTACTTGATAATAGTGGATAATTGTTTTGATGAGTTCTTGGAGTCTGTTTGCCAGAATTTTATTGAGTATTTTTGCATCAATGTTCATGAGGGAGATCGGTCTGTATTTCTCTTTCTTTGTTGCATCTTTGTTTAGTTTGGGAATCAGGGTAATTGTAGCCTCATAGAAGGAGTTTGGTAATATGCCTTCTTCTTCTATTGTGTGGAATAATTTAAAGAGTATTGGTTTTAAGTCCTCTTTGAAAATCTTGTAGAATTCTGCAGTGAAACCATCAGGTCCAGGGCTTCTTTTGGTTGGGAGACCTTTAATGACTGATTCTATTTCTTTAGGGGTTATTGGACTATTTAAATGGTTTATCTGGTCTTGATTTAACTTAGGTATGTGGTACCTATCCAGAAAATTATCCATTTCTTTTAGATTTTCCAGTTTTGTGGAGTACAGGTTTTTGAAGTATGACCTGATGATTCTCTGGATTTCCTCATTGTCTGTTGTTATGTCCCCCTTTTCATTTCTGATTTTTTTAATTTGGATGCTCTCCCTCTGTCTTTTGGTTAGTTTGGATAAGGGCTTGTCTATCTTGTTGATCTTCTCAAAGCACCAACTCTTTGTTTTATTAATCCTTTGTATTATTCTCTTTATTTCTGTTTTATTGATTTCAGCTCTCCATTTGATAATTTTCTGGCATCTGTTCCTCTTGGGAGACTTTGCTTCTTCCTGTTCAAGGGCTTTCAGGTGTGCTGTCAGGTCACTAGCGTGAGATTTCTCCAGCTTCTTTATGTGGGCATCCAGTGCTATGAATTTCCCTCTTAGCACTACTTTCACAGTATCCCATAAGTTTGGGTATGTGGTGTATTCATTTTCATTGATCTCTACGAAGTCTTTAATTTCTTTCTTTATTTCTTCCTTAACTCATTGGTGATTCAGTTGAGCATTGTTCAGTTTCCATGAAATTGTAGGATTTCTTTAGGTTTGTTTTGTTTTGTTTTGTTTTGTTTTGTTTTGTTTTGTTTTGTTTTGTTTTGTTGCTGTTGTTGAAATCTAACTTTAAACTATGGTGGTCTGATAGAACACAGTGGGTTATTCCAATTGTTTTGTATCTGTTGAGATTTGCTTTGTGGCCAAGTAAGTGGTCGATTTTAGAGAAGGTTCCATGGGGTGCTGAGAAGAAGGTATATCTTTTTTGTTTGGGTGGAATGTTCTGTAGATATCAATTAAGTCCATTTGTGTCATAACATCAGTTAAATCCATTATGTCTCTCTTAGGTTTCAATTTGGCCGATCTGTCCAGAGGTGAAAGTGGGGTGTTGAAGTGTCCCACTATCAATGTGTGGGGTTTTATATGTGATTTAACTTTAGTAATGTTTCTTTTACATATGTGGGTGCCCTTGTGTTTGGGGCATAAATGTTCAGAATTAAAACTTCATCTTGGTGGATCTTTCCTGTGATGAGTATGTAATGTCCTTCATCATCTCTTTTGATTGATTTTAGTTTGAAGTCTATTTTGCTGGATATTAGGATGGCTGCACCAGCTTGCTTCTTAAGGCCATTTGATTCTAAAGTCTTTTCCCAGCCTTGTATTCTTAGGAGGTGTCTGTCTTTGAATTTGAGGTGTGTTTTTTGTATGCAGCAGAAAGATGGGTCCTGTTTTTGTATCCATTCTGTTAGTCTTTGTCTTTTTATAGGTGAATTAAGTACATTGATATTAAGGCATATTAGTGACCAGTGATTGTTCATTCCTGTTGTTATTTTTATTTTTTGGTGGTAGTGTGTGTGTACTTCTCTTCTTTGGAGTTTACTGCTGTGGTGTTATCTATTGCCTGTGTTGTCATGGGTGTATCTGCCTTCCTTATGTTGGCATTTTCCTTCTAGTGCTTTCTGTATGGCTGGGTTTGTGGATAAGTATTGTTTAAGTCTGGTTTTGTTTTGAAAGGTCTTGTTCACTCCATCTATGATGATTGAAAATTTGGCTGGGTATATTAGTCTAGGCTGGCACCCATGGTCTTTTAGTGTCTGCATTATATCTGTCCAGATCCTTCTGGCTTTCAAAGTCTCTATTGAGAAATCGGGTGTTATTCTGATGGGTTTGCCTTTATAAGTCACTTGGCCTTTTTCCTTTGCTGCCTTTAATATTCTTTCTTTATTCTGTATGTTTATTTGTTTAGTTATTATGTGGCGAGGGGACTTTTGGGGGGTTCTAGTCTGTTTGGTGTTCTATAGTCTTCTTGTATCTTCATAGGCATTTCCTTCTTTAAGTTGGGAAAGTTTTCTTCTATGATCTTGTTAAATATATTTTCTGTGCCTTTGAGTTGGTATTCTTCTCCTTCCTCTATCCCTATTATTCGTAGGTTTGGTCTTTTCATGGTGTCCCAAATTTCTTGAACATTCTGGGTCATGACTTTGTTGGTTTTAGTGTTTTCTTTGACTGATGAATCTATTTCTTCTACCGTATCTTCAACACCAGAGATCCTCTCTTCCAACTCTTGCATTTTGTTGGTTATACTTGCCTCTGAATTTCTTGTTTGTTTACTCATATTTTCTAATTCCAACATTCCTTCTGCTAATGTCTTCATTTTTTTCTATTTCCCTCTTCAGATCTTTGATTGTCTCCCTTGCTTTTTCATGATTTTCATTCAAGGATTTATTGTTTTCTTCTGCTTTAATTGTCCTTTCCTCTAGTTTTTTATAGCGTTCTTCCCATTTTTTGTTTGTCTGTTCCTCCACTTTATTTTTGATTTCTTGTATATAAGGCTCTAGCCTCTTCATGATGTTACTTATAAGGTTGTTTTCTTCTTCTTCTTCCATTCCATGATGTTGAGGTCTAGCTGTTGTAGAAGGGCTAGGTTCTGGTGATGCTGTATTGCTCTTTATTTTGTTGTATGTACTTCTGCCTTGACATCTGCCCATCTCCTCTTGTGTTTCTTCTTGGTCTTATCAGTGTACTTGGTCCAGAGAGAGTTGACAGATTTATGGAGCCTCTCTCTGGTCCAGATGGAAGCTCTGGCCCAGATGGGAGCACTGGTCCAGGTGAGAGTGCTAGCCAGATAGGAGCTGGGGGCCTGAACTCCGAGTCTTGGGAAGTCCCTTATGTCTCCTTATTTTGTCCATATGGGAGCTCCTCTTGTCCAGATGGGAGTTCCTCTGGTCTCTGGTCCAATTGGGAGTTCCAGGGCAGGATGGAAGCTGGGGGCTGGTCTCTGAGTCTCAGGAAGTGGCTGGGGTCTTGGGCAAATGGGTGTGGGGGCAGGGTGTGGAGACTGCAGGTTCTTCCTGCAGTCTTGGAAAAGGGGAGCCTTCCCGCAGGGCCCGCCAATTGGCAGGCAACTCGGGCCAAGTTGGTCAGGTCCTCCCGGAGTGGCCTGTGTCCAGTGGTGGGACCCAGGCGCAGTTGCCTCTCTGACTATAACTCAGGCATTCACCTCTGGTCCAGATGGGAGTTCTGGGTTTGACAGAAGCTGGGGGCTGGTCCCCTCTTTTTATTTTTTATTAGGTAGTATTATTTCTTTCTTGGGTCTCTGAGGGAGTTGAAGATCAGCTAGTTATAGTTATAATTATCATTGTTAAGGATTTCAGAAAAACTCACTAAGAGCTGTAAGTGTATAAATTTGAAAGATGTTCTCAGACAGTTCTGTTAGCAATATAAGTTAGGATAGAAAGTGAATCAGGTACATTTTGGACTTACCAAAATAGGATAGATAATGGAATTATTTTCTCTGAATTTGTCAAATGCAAATGGACTAGACATTGTTTAGGTATTTATTGTTTGTATATATGGTATATATAGTTATTGTACTTTTGTATATAGTTTTTCTTACATAAGTTATAACTTTTTATTTTTATTAAAATAGAAAAGGGAAATATAGTGATATTTTATTTGTATTGAAATGTGATTTTATTTATATGTTAATAAAGTTGCCTTGAGGTCAGAGCAAGCCAGAGCAGAAACTGGGTGGTAGTGGTGCACGCCTTTAATCCCAGCACTTGGGAGGCAGAGATCTCTGTATATTCAAGGACACAGCCAGCATGGCAGACACACACCTTTAATCTCAATAGCAACCCTAGAAGACCTGGAGGTCTGTACAAACAGGCAGTGATGAGGAGGTCATGTGGCTGGGTTTACAACCAATGAGAAAACAGAACAGAAAAAATATAAAAAAGATAGGACACAGAGAGGTAGCTCTCTTGCGGAGAGGAAGAACAGCAGAAGCAGTGAAGGGTAAGGTTTTCTGCTCTTGCTCTGACCTCCTCATGGTTTTTAACTCTGCAATTTGTTCTGTGTTTCTTATTTAAGGAGCTGGTTACATCTACACCCAACCATCACTGTCCCAGAATACCTAGCTCTTCCCAACACCCAACCTCCCTGCATTTTTCCAGCAGAAGACCCTGAACCACTACAGCCCTAGAATGACGGGCCCCAATGTCCACAGCATGGGAAAGTAGATACCCTCCCTAATAGGAGACTGGGCCCCCCACCCAGGAAGGTGATGAACCCATTACTACTGGCATTGCCCCTTACTTTAAAGAAGTGGTCCCAGGGGCCTGGACTGATCAATACAACTGCCACCCAGGCACATATCCCGGCTCTAGAGTTCGAATTCCATAATAACTACCCCATCTCTGACCTACTGAAGTGTGGAAAGAGACTGATTCTGTGAAACCTTCACTATAGGATCTCCATGACTTGGGACAACAGCAGGATAATGGAGAGGAGGAATGTATGTGGGGGTCCAGTGTTGATGGTGTACCGAAGATAGAGGCCTCAATCCTGACCAGCAACTCATTACACAATGAGTATTTGCAAGTAAAGCTGTTTTACCAAAAGGATATAATGCATGACACACATAGCAACTCCCAGATTTACTATGATGAAGGAAGAGTTAAAGGAGAGGTGGGAAAGACAGGGCGATGAAGTGTTTCTCCTTCTCTCCTTTTCACTATTGTCTTTTTTATTCTTAGTTTTAATATTTTTTAACTTTCCTTTGGTGAGGACAGTGCAAGAGTGAGTGGCAGATACAGGGGGACTTGGAGACGAGTAGAGTTGGGGTTCACGATATGGAATTCCCAAGGAATAAATAAAAAAGAAATTAAAAAAAATTCCTCAGACATCTCATAATGAGTAAGAAAAAGGATGGATCCCAGTGCCCACAAAGACAACATCCTGAATCCAATTTGACAGTGCACACACTTTTGACAACTTATCAGCCCACCATGTAGCAGAGACTGGACCTGAATTCATAATGTCACTTCAACTGTGACACCTTAGCTATGCATCTCATTCCTCTATTTACAACTAAACTTCATTCTTGGACCCTAAAGACAGACTTGGGGTGTGGAGGCTTTTAGCCCTCTTATACCTCTGTCTTGTACCCTGTCATTTTTGTGTTTTTTCAGATTTCAGATACTTGTTTGTTTTAGTGGCCTACTGCAGATACATGGCTGAGCTTGGCTTGTCAGTGTAAAAACTGTGTGTTTGCCACATAAAATATAATTTGTTTATAATTCATAGATGATTAATCATTCTACCAATGTGAACACAGATTTGTCCTTGACATCAGAGCCTAATACCAACCCATCTAAAGTCTTATGGGTTCTGGAAAGGATGAGAAAAATCTCTTATTTGAGTAAATTTATTTTGTTTTATTATTATGCTTTTTTCTTTATAGATGGGTTTTATTCAGTTTTAAAGTCAAGGTACTGATAGCATTTCTCTTGTAAAAGGGAAGGGGCAGACACTCCAGCAAAATACAGCATAAAAATGTGTATGAGAAGAAGCCTCTGTGAAAACCCTTGACTCTATGTTTCTGTGTTTCACCTTACTTTTCTATTGTCCTCTAACTCTTAGACAAAACCCAGAACACCCAATGCTATGATAATGTATAATATTCTTGGTGCAATAGTATTAGAATCTGCCAGTAAGGGAACATTCATGCTTCTCACTCAAAAAACACAAACACAACAGTAAGATGTTCATGAGCTGATGGTACTGACAAACTATCTGAGGTTGTAAATGAAAAAAAAAAAAGATTAGTGGATGAGGAGTCTGGTAGAAGAGATGTTAAAAATGACACATGTGACAGAGTTGAACTGTGTTTGTCTTCATTTGGATTTCTCAGTACTGTCCCAGGCTTTAGTGTAGAGAGCTGCGTGCAGCCACACCTTAAAGATGGCGCCAGCTTCCGCCTTCCACCTTCCTGACAGTGAGCGCTCTCTGTGATAAACAACTCCTTAATTGGCTAAGGCTGAGAATCTGGCTTGCTTACACGCACCTGGACCTATTGGTAGTGCCCACGTGGCATATCAGGGTTGGCTACCCAGTGATTACTTAAGGCTGTGAGCGGGGTTTCCCCGGGGTCAGAAGTCAGAAGATTGTTCAAGGTTCCTGAATAAACTGCTGAAAGAAGAGCTCGGTGTTGTGTCTTCCTTGCTGGTCGAGGCGGTCTAGGCACTTTAGAATGACAGTTTTCTGTGTGAATATTGAATATGTACCACAAAAGTAACATATGTGAAAGGTTGTGTCTTGGGAGACTTTTAGAAACTTTATCTACATTTACAGTATTTCACAATGCAAGATACCCTCTTGACTTCCACAAATATTACTCCTTTTAATTGTCAGGAGTTTCAAAAAATTCTTTCCCATTGCCTCCAAGATAAAAGAAATCTACACATTGCTCTAGGGGAGAGTAGCTTTTCCCATATATTATGAAGGTTAACATTAACACTAATCACTGCTTTGCCATTTTCAATTATATACATATACATAGAATTATAAGTATAATTATTCATTTAAATACATAACTTTAATTAACTAAAGAAAGATATTTAGTAAATTAAGATGTGACTAGGTTCTCTTGCCCTTTTTGTATTCAACTATACGATGTTTTTCAACAACAGTGTCCATGAAAGATAAAAGGGAGAAAATAAACACAAAAAAATAATTTGAACTCTTTAATATTTACAGTGACCTTTAATATTATCAAAAGTCTCAATCAATGTTTATTCTGAAGATTTTCACATTCATTTTTTCTTGTTGTTGTGTGGTGCATACTGATGTTATTTGTGAACACCAAGTGCTGGCTATTCTTCTTTGCAACACTGAGTTCCTTGACCAGCTTCTTAAGCCTCTGTTTCTGTGATTTGCTCAGGCTGTCTCCCTGTTCCCTACAACACACAGAACAGAAGGCAGAAGAGGTGGATGGTAAGATACTGGGTGACTCAGGATTGATCTAGTTAGGATGGGTCACATTGTGCTAACCCATGTAAACGTCCCACCTTCTGGACCCTCCCTCATCCATCACCAGTTACATTATGCTCAACCTAAGATATCTAAGGTAAACAGAACACATTTAATAGAATCAAAATTTGGGGAACCATGACTATCCCCTGCCTAAAGAGTAATATCATGCTGGGCGATAGTGGCACACGCCTTTAATCCCAGCACTCGGTAGGCAGAGGCAGGCAGATCTTTGTGAGCTCCAGGCCAGCCTGGTCTACAGAGTGAGATCCAGGAAAGGCACAAAGCTACATAGAGAAACCCAGTCTTGAAAAACCAAAAAAAAAAAAAGAGGAATATCATTCATGTAATAATAATGTGAGTTATTATTACTATTTATTCATGCTTTTCACATCAACATATCATTTTTTTTCTAATAGGCATATACAGAATTCTGATTATTGGAACCTGTGAACTAAAACTGTCCACAGTCTGGGATCCCATCTTACTTCTCTGTACATTCTAGAATTCATACCTGGAATTTGTTAATTATTATTGAAATGAGCAATGAAATTAGGCTTTACAGGTTTATGAACCTGATATCAGCACCCATTCACACCCCACCTTCTCTACCTACACCCACCTCTAAACCTCAACCTTACCCCAATACCTCATCCTTCTCTCCTCCCCTTATAACTTTGTCAAAAAAAAGACAGTTGTTGAATTGTGGTCAACTTAACATAAGCCATTGTCATCTGGAAAGAGCAAATCTCAACTGAGAAAATGCCTCCATCAAATTGGCCTGTGAGAAGACTTGTGGGGCATTTTCTTGATTGATGGTTAAATTGGGAGGGCTGAGCTCACTGTGAGCAGTGGCACCTCTGGGCTTATAGTCCTGGGTGCTATAGGAAGGAAAGCTGAACTAGCCATGAGGACCAAGTCAGTAGGCCTCAAATCCTACTCTTCTGTTCATTTCCAGGCTTCCTGGGTGATTGACCGCAGCACACCTTTTCCTTCCCAAATTGCTTCATAGCATAAGATTTATTTATTTATTTATTTATTTATTTATTTAGTTAGTTAGTTAGTTAGTTAGTTAGTTTTTCAAGACAGGAGGTCTCTGTTTAGCTTTGGCTATCCTGGAACTCACTCTGTAGAACAGACTAATATGGAACTCACAGAGATCTGCCTGCCTATGCTTCTTAGGCACTGGGATTAAAAGTGTTCACCACCACTGCCTGGCCAGGATTTATTTTGACATATCTTATATGATAATTTTCCCAGGAATGTGTGTAATTTATCCTAGCTTCACATGTTCCCATGAGTGTTTGGAAGTTTCATTAGGATTTTGAAACTTGCATCAGAAGTTATCATATGGTTAAATTGTTCTAGAATCCTGGCCCCTGGGTATATGGCCTGGGCTGACAGCACCCATTCTCTCTGTCTCTCTGTCTAGGTCTCTGTCTTTGTCTCTGTCTGTCTTTCTGTCTCTGTCTCTATCTCTCTTACACACACACACACACACACACACACACACACAGAGAGAGAGAGAGAGAGAGAGAGAGAGAGAGAGAGAGAGAGAGAGACACTATCCTTTTAAGTATTCTTATATTCACAATCTTTTTGGTAGAGGCCATCTATATCATTTCTTACTACAACAGTGTGAGTCTAGTACTCACAGTCTACCCTTAAAAACAAAGCAAAATTCTGCTTGTGAATTTGTTCTTTCCATGTTGCTAATATTTCCTGATTGTGTTGGGAGAATAAACTGCCTTGGGGAAATATTTGAATTGGGGTAATTAAACAAGATTTTGAAGACTGAAAAAGAGACTCAGGGGTTAAGATTGGAACGAGCAGAAAATCCAGGCTTCCAAGGAAAAACTCTATCCTCATTGTCTACCTACATTTTCTATTTCTGACTGGTTTCAACCAGATTACCCAATCCTCTAAAACTGTAGAAAACTAGAACAGTCAATGATGCTGAAGTCAGGGACACAACTCAGGCTGAGGACACTCTGCCTGGAGACATTGACAATATTGGCATGGATGTATATCCTATGTATCAGCCTAGGGTATGTTTGGTAATTTGAGGGATACAGAGGAAGTAGGGGGAGGAGATGTATTATCTAGGCAAGATCCAAGAACAAAAACCAATGTTCATATTAGCTAGGAAAGGAGAGGGTTAATTAAAGAAAATTTTCTTCAGCTTTTACCATTATTTTCTTTTTATCCATCTACCATTCTGATGGGACAGTCTCATGACCTTCTGTCTTCTCCTGTTCTTTTAAAAGCATTAACCATGCCTTCTAGAATCTATGTTCCTAGCACATTTGGCTTTTGTTTGTATAGATATTGTGTCAAAGAGAGCAATCTTCTGTGCTGAAGACAGGCCACATTGTTGCTCATAGCAAATATTTCATTTCCAGCCTTCAAGAAAGGCTTGCCCAGGTGCCAAAGCAGAGTGAGCAGTAGGAGATTTGTGTGGTAGGTGGTGCCTATGAAAAAAAGCCCAAGAAAAGTAATAGGCAAAAGTTCAGAATCTTGTGAAAAGAGATGGAGGGAATGGTGGGTAGTTGGGTCCAGACTAGACATGTACAAGTTGCTTTTGTTCAATGTAAGGGACACAGAACAGAGATTTCTCATCATGGGAGTCTGACACTGGGTAGCAATCTCTTTGTCCTAGTGCCCTCTCAGTGCTGATGGCTGAGGAAACTGGAGAGAGTATCTTCTGTAGAGGGTCCCAGAAGCCTTTCCAGGAAAATGACAACTGACTCCTGAAGAAGAACCTTGGAATCCCTTTGACAGTGACAGTACATTTGATTTCAAATAATTTGGTCTCTATCTTAAGCTGTCGATCATAGTTACTAGGGCTTTTTCAATCTCTTCTGAAGCAGTACTATGACCACAATAACCCAGACAAAAGCAATAGGTGAAATATTATAGACGGTCTTATTAGAATAAATGTGCTTAAATCCAAGATATATATAATATCATCCCCCCCCCAAATATAGACCTGCCTTTGTGTCATGACACTAATGTAATCAACCACTCTGCATCAAAGGCTGGTACAGATTTAAGAGATGAAACTCATTAGGAAACCTTATTTCTGTTCTTAGATTCACTGACGTCTCCCGCTCTGCCAGCCATTTCATGTAGCCCTGGCTATCCTGGAATTCACTTTGTACACAAATCTGGCTTTAATCTCATAGAGATCCTCCTGACTCTGCCTCCCAGATTCAGGGATCATTTTTTTTTAATGATGATCCTTCAGATGTTATGATCTCATGGAGAAGTTGGGCCATTTCCTGTATTGTGTTAGAATAATTTATGTCTGAATAGAAACATGTGATTCATCTCTAGTTATTAGGTAATGATGTATAATGTATATGTTTGAACTTTTTTTTAATAATCAGAAATCATTTAAAATCACCCCCTGCCCAGAGACAAGAGTTGAAAAACATTCTGGTTTTCTCTCTCAAAGTTCTATTATTGTAAAGATCTGACCAAGGAAGCCATTCAAAGGTCTCTTTCAGCCCATGGTTCATGTTACATACTTTCATTCATAAGTCTATCTTCTGGTACCCTAAGGATTGCTTGATTACTTAAATCAACTTGCAGGCTGACCAATGAAACATTGTAACATTTGCTAAATCACACTAAGACTTCCAGGAAATTGAAAATATTATATGCGACTTTTAAGTTCTTAATGAAAGACCTTACTTTTAACAAATCAAAACGAGCTTCACTATCCTATGTGCTTTGTAACTGATTTACTTTTACTTATCTCCATATTTCCCTCTCTAACATGTTGTATTAGGTTGATATTACAGATGTTTAACATTAATTGATGAAAAATAGGTTGTTATTGTTCAATAGGTGACATGCATATACTCTCCTTATTAGATTGCATAATTTTGTGTTAATAAGAAGCAATACTTTTTTAACAGATAAGTAAAAATAGTAAACAGGCTACCACTCTATGGGAGGATTAGGAGAACCATGAGGTTTGAAGGGATAAACAAATAAATACTACTTTTTAAATCTATTTAATATACATAGAATTTTACTATTTATTAATAACAATTTTGAATAAAATGCTAATGTGCTTGTTAATTTTTATGAAAAGAATTAATTGCAGTGATGGAGAGATGGGTCAGTGGTTAAGAGCCCTTGTTGCTTTTTTTGAGGTCCCAGTTTGGGTTCCCAGGAACCACATGGTGGCTCACAACCCTTTGCAAATTCAGTTCAGTTTCAGAGGATCCAACACCCGCTTCTGTACTCTCTGAGCATCAAGCACACACTGGATGCAAAGACATACATTCAGGTAAAACAAACAGACATAAAAAATAAAAATAAATAAGTAGCTCTTAAAAAGAAACCCAATAATAATTGGCTAAATTTTTGATACTGGAGGACTTAGAGCACATTCTGCAGTTGTCAAAGATGATGAATATTCAGAAAGTACAATTACTAGTGTTGAGTAACCACTTAGTATACATGTGTAGTATAAAGTAACAGGATATTTTAGAGCCATTTCAGAAATTATTGGAGTACCTGCTCTACTCTCAAACCAAAATTTGTTGGATGAGTATTTTACAGGTCCTTTGAGAATATTTTAAAATTATACTGATTATATGTATCCAAACTCCTCTGAAATCCAATTCTTTCCCTATCTTAAATGAACAGTTTTTAAAATGAAACTCAATCTCAAAAAATTATTTTATAAACAAACATTTGAACATAGTAGAATTCAAAGACACACTAATTTGTTACACATCAGAAAAATGTTAAAATTTTTATTTTCCATATTAAATAATTGTTTCTCTAACAGCAGAGAATGCTTTATATATGGTAAAAATGCAATTCATAACTATGATAAACTTGAACTTGAACCAAGATATTTAGGCTGTGTGTACTGACACTGCATGCCAGGTCAATCTATGGAGAATAGACTGTAGTTCTCTGGTCAGAACAAAGGCCACAGTATAGTCACATGGTTCACTATTCACAATCTGGGCAGGAAAACCTCAGATGCCCTACACACTTGATTTTTGGTTAGGTTTTGGTTGTTTCATATTCGAAAGAATTTCACTGTTGCCAAAGTCTTCCTGTGACTCCATGAAGAGTTGTAACACACTGTTTATGAAACTGAGTCTTTGTGGATATTGTAAATAAACCCACACTAGTGTCTTTTAATTAAGACATACTTGGAGATATTAAAGTCACTTTGTCTTCCTTCCTCCCTCCCTCCCTTATTCCCTCCCTCCCTCCCTCCCTCCCTCCCTTCCTTCCTTCCTTCCTTCCTTCCTTCCTTCCTTCCTTCCAGCACCTACAATTTCATTTTCTGGAATGCTAGGCGATTGAATAATTTCTTGTATGTTACATAATGAATATGTAAACTAAAGGTGACTATATGCAAGAGAATTGTGGTTCAAACAGAGTAGCTAGTTCTTTTTTTTTTTTTTTTTTTGGCCAGTATCTTGAATAAATAGATTTTAAAATAAACCATTATAATAACTAGCTGCTTTTAGGCCTATCATTATACACACAGCTCTTATTCTCCTTCAAAATCACTTCCCTATCCCGCAGACAGAGTTCAATACAGAAAGACAGAGATCATTACAATTAGTCAAAATGCAGAGATGAATTGCCCAGCCCAACCCAGTGGATACATCTAGATATAATCCCAGCATCAAAGGCTCAGGGAATATCTAAGAGCTTGACAGAGGGTTGTAAAATCCAGACTACCAGGAAGTCAGCTGTAAGATTGCCTCTTAGAAATGACAGGGAAGTTTTATATTACTTACTTTTTAGTGTGGTCACTGAAATGTTTAAATGTGTTGCCCTGATAAAATTTCTAGTGGATAATGTGGGTCTAGAGGTTGAAGGAAAAGCAGTGAAACAGTGTAACAATTACAGTCATATGATGCATGATTTCTGCCTTCTTGTTGCAAGCAAGGCTGCTTTTTATGGTCATACTTACCAAACTTTTTTCTCCTTGCAGATGATTCTGTTTATACTGTTGCCCAATACAGTAACTAAAAGTGTTCTTTAGCATTAAGAACAAGAAGATTCTGGTGCATTTTGTGGAGTTATATAAAATGCTTGCAAGTATTAACTTATAGTATTGTTGGTCATTCATGCTAATGAATCAACAATTCAACTATACATTAAATCTATACAGTAAAATTGTAGTGATGACTTTTTAATTATATAAATATGTACTGTAAATACATAATGATAAGTTGGTATCAGCTAATAAATTACATATACTTCAGCAGAAATAAGAAAAAAAAAGGTTATATGGAAGAAAATATCTAGATCAGAAGAAAGACTCCACAGAAGACTGAATCAGAAGACTGGAGATATGCCTGTCTGATAGTAGTAGAGAATTCTGGGTATTTTATCTAGACGAGATCGGGCGCGTTCAGGGTGGTATGGCCGTAGACGATATTTTATCTAGAAATCTCATGTTTACATAAAATCTTCATTTCTTGGAAAATTAGTAATACATTGCCTAAAATCATAAAAGAAAAGCATTATGCTCATTTTCTCAATGTAGACAGTCATGTATTTAAAGTAGAGCTTTTATTTGTATGTCCCTTTAGTGTCATATTCTGCTAGTTAGGTGTAACTTTTCAGATATTAGGTCTTTACAGCTTGTTTAGTATTGTTATGTAGTTCTCATGAGCAGAATTTAGGAAGCACTAGCATAAAAATCAAAGTTGGACATAGAAGACAGACCAGGAAATTGATTTATTCATCATTTATTTATCAAGTAGAAACTTATCTTATTAATTTAAGGTACACTATCTTGATGACAAGCATGACAAATGAACCTGTGTAGAAGTCTACTGCATCATCACCACATATAAAGAGTTAGCCACATTTCTGGACGCTCTCTGAGGCTGTCTCTTGTATAAAATAGAGAAGCCATTCAGGTGTGTGATCATGGTGAGAGTGAAGCAGAAATTGACAGTTTTGCTTGGCGATAAGACCAACTCAAGTTTGCAACCACTAAGTGTCCTTTGATCATTTGTCAAAAAGCCTTATTATAGCATGAAAAGAAATCCATTTGTACTTCAGGAACCAGTACAGATGTCCCTAGATATTAGGAAGAAAAGGAAGCCTGGCCTAATGCTGAGTCTAACATTCTCCAAGTGACAGTGTTCTTGCTGTCTGACGTACTTCAATTTTGTTTAGTGTTTTACAGATTTTTGATTTCATATTCTTCATTGTTCAAAAACCAGTACAAGATTCTTCCTTCCCCATAATGTCTGTCTCTCTACATGGTCTTAACATCTCTGAACGCAGCAAAGCAGGAAGTAGGTGTACCTGAAGTGGACACAGTACATTATCTGGACAGGACTTTGCAGCAGGTCACCTGACAGCTGCCAAGTCAAGTACAGGGAAGTGTGGGGGATTTAAGGACATAAAGTATCAAGTACCTTTTGCTGACCACATGCTTCAACTCAGGAGCAATGGTGGCTCACCAAAACTGTGAGGGAGCAGAGTCAGATTTCTTCCCCCACTCTCTTTCTGACTGACTCCATATGTGTCTCCAAGTTGCTTAGGCATCTCAAGTAGTCTGTTCTAAACAGATCTTGGGATCCCCCCCCCCAATGCATGATACTCTAGATATTCTTATCTTAGCAAATACCCAACCATATATTGCAATAAGAACCTTGAGTCACTGTTGACCCTTACTGCTTTTATTTTCCTAATTATAATCCATCACAAAAAGCAGTAACACTATATAACACAAATTTTAAGTGGTCTTGTTAATAGAAAACCCAGAGCCAAGTATTGGTGAAATGCTGAAAAATAAAAAAAAAAACAAAAAACAAAAAAAACAAAAACCAGAACCATCCACAGCTAACCTCTACTTGCCAGCTCCTCAGCTGAACTTGTTTCCTCAGACTGAAAATTTCTGTGTCCTCATTGGAACGAATTTCAGCTGAATTGCTGCAAAAAAGCCTTTAGTTCCTGGTCTTCATGCCTTATATACCTTTCTGCTTCCTGCCATCAATTCCTGGGATTAAAAGCATTTTCCTGCCCAAGAAAAGACATGAGATCTCAAGTGTGCCACCATGTCTGGCTCTGTTCCCAATGTGGCCTTGAACTCACAGATCCAGACAGAACTCTGCCTCACAAGTGATAGGATTAAGGGTATGTTTGCCACCAATGTACAGGTTCTATGTCTAATCTGATGGCTGTTCTGTTCTCTGATCTCCATATAAGTTTTATTTGTTACAGCACAAATACAATATCACCACATGATATTAATGTCAAATGCACCTGCCTCTCCCTCAATCACTGTCCTCCTCCAGCTGTCACTACCACTAATCTCTCCCAGGTCTGCTTCTGCTTCAGCTACATCTTTATCTCTAACCTCTTTATTCCATTGCAGTGAAAGTGAGTGATTTTTTAAAGATTTGATCATCTGCTTCTTTAGTGATAGCTATAACTTTAGGATTAAAAGCAAATGTTTTATCATGAATTTGTTGTAAAATATGCTAGAAAGTCCCAAGGTCTCCTCACAATATAATATATGGCAGTTCTTAAAGCACAAGTTGAGCAAGCACATCAGGAAAGATTTATAGTTCCTTTAAAGAGTCATGAGCACCCTGATGCAGGGAATCACTAGTGTACTACTAACTGTTATGAAATAAGAGCTTCACGCCTTGCACACAAAGGATTAATAGAAACTAATCAACTTAAAAAAGAAAAAAATGCATGGGACCAGAACAAGTGACTAAGCATGAAAACTTCATTGTTTTATTTGTGTCTTCAACTAATGATTTTGAAAGCTTTAAATTGCATTTTCACAGTGGGAGCAGAGAGCATAGACACATGAAATCATCCCATGTGAACTCGCAGGTTCAAGCACAGCAAGAGAATACTTCTCAGACAATCATGCATCTGATTTTCAGTTAAATTTGATTTTTTGTGATTAAACTACACAGAGTCACAATTGAAATTCAACATAGCCCTTTTCATCATTTAACCAGTACTCAGTTATTGCTTATTTTAAAATAACAAGATGTCTAAAGAATTGCTGTTGTTCTAATATATTTTTAAAATATTTATTTGGAAGGTGATTAGAGAAAAACAAGTTTTGATACACATAGACATTTTTGAATGAGTGAAAGTCTTGGGCCTGAGGATTACTTATATACAAAATAGGAGAAATTATCCTTCTGCAAGAATTAAATATAATATCTCCATATCTGAGTGCTTTAGTCTCCACAACAAAATGAATTCAGACTCATCTGTGGGACTCATTTTTAACCTGATTCTGTGATACAAATATTCAATTTAAATTTTTAAAAACACAGAAAATAGTTTATTGGACTTGAAAAATAATTTTAGCAAGACACATTCATATAGTTTTTCATATTAAAATGAGAATTAGCAAGCAATATATAGATCTTATTCGTATATAAATCAGAAAGTACTATCAGTCAAAGTTATTGAGACATTTCATGCTGACTGTGCTCTTTCCTGCATATAATGTTATCAAACTAGCTTGTCATCATGGGATTAGAATTCAGTGGAGTGTAACACTACTGAATTGCTCTCCTTGACATACACAAGAACATTACATTCCACTGAATTCTCATCCTGTGGGTTTAAATGAAGCAATGCCAGATACATGCAAACACTGACAACCACACTGTTCTAAAAATTAAAAACAAACAACTCAATAAAAGGTTCAGTGAAAGCGAGCTCATTGCACATCGTGCAAACCTAAATGCTGTGCGTCTGTCTTCAGTTCATCATTTCACTGGCAGCTGCACCACTCTGGTCTTCAGTTACAGAAGAAAGAGAAACTTCTACAAGATGAAGGTTCTTCTGCTTGCTGCTCTAGCCTGTCTGGTGTGTGCCACTGAGGAACCCTTACCGGTACAAGGATGGGCTTTGAGGGGGTTTATGCAAGGGCAGAAGTAGCTGTGGTGAATTTGCCACTTTTTGACCTAATGATTAATGTGATTTGATGAAAGTATTCTGCACAACCTTTTGTACTGTAATATAGTCTCACTTAAAAATTTCTATTTTGTTTTCAAGGTTCCAATGACCTCATTTGGGCCTCTTATATTATCTAATTGCATTTTTATTTGGTAAAGGAGGTAAAAAAAAATCACTTTTTAAAAAATGCCATGTTTGTTTTCTTAATATCATATGCACTTTAGCATAATTAACTATTTGTTCATAGTTGAAGATTAATATACAATTGTATAAAGTATTTCACTGTCCCTCAAAAATTTAGGGTTGAATTTTGATAAACATAATAGAAAATTTAAATCAATCTAATACCTGCATGACAAACTCATTGTGTGGCATGTATTTGAGGTATAGATCTCTCTTTGTTTTAGAGTCTTCCTACTGTGGACAATGTGTTGAAAAATACTGATATGAATTATATTATATAATGCTTCCAATAATAAAAGTTATTTTTAAGGTTTTTGTGTGTGTCTGTATGTGTGTGTTTGTGTGTGTGTGTGTGTGTGTGTGTGTGTGTGTGTGTGTGTTTACCTCCATTCCCAAATGCTGTGGCAAAGGTGTAGATATCAGAGGTAAAACCACCCAACAGACACCCAACATTGTTAACTCCTTTTTTGGATAACAGTGATTTCTCAGTGGATAATTGTTCATAATGCATTGGCATACAAAGATGTTTTATCATCCAAATATTCATTAGATGTATTTACATATGAATTTTATTATGTTTTCCTCTGGTTATTTATGTGCATTAAAGCTACTTGTAATATGAACATATAATCTATATTTTACACTAAATTTTTACATTATATTTTCCTCAATCATATTTAGCATTATATAAATTTATTACTTTTATTAAGTAAATATATCTATATGTTTTCAAATAATATTTCAGGCATTTTTGGTGAAGGAACTAAAATATACAATAATGCTGTTATCACATTACATATATAATCAATTTTTCTAACACTCTTAAAAATAATGTTCTATTTCTTTAGTAGAAAATCTATAATGTAGTTTTTCTAACCATTGTTCTATTTAAAATTTTGACTAATTTTATTTTGTAATTTTATGCATATATTTTGCTCTGCGTGTTTCTTTATGTACATGAAGCACCCAGAAAGGCCATTTGATATCCTCAGAAATGAAGTTACAGGAGGTGGTGTTCCAGCATGTGGTTCTGTGACTCAAACCCAGATCCTCTGGCTGGTGAATCAAATTCATATTAATTTTTAGTTTTCAGGGAATTTTACTACCATCTACCTAGCATCCAAAATTGATAGTGTGACGGGAGAAAATAGTGAATTCAGGATGCTGATGCGTGAAGTGAAGTTTTTTAAGAATTACACACTCATGAGCATGACGTTCTATGTCAGGTAAGCAAATTTAATTCAAGTAGAAGAAACAGTTTGTTGGGAGAAGACTCAAAGCATTGCCAATATGTTTCTGAAATGGGAAGATAATATGGATATAATAATAATTCAAGGAAAGCTGCAATTGAGGGTCACTGTGCTAAAAATGTTAAACTTTAGCCCTCAGCTCCTGATGTTTGAATTTTTCTATTAAAATAGTGAAAATACAAAGTCAGGGAGTAAAAAATACATTTATGAATAAAACTGATGTTTCCTGAAAGTGAAATATTGATGAATGTGAATATAAGTAAAGGAAAATATGAGATAGTAAATAACAAAAAAGCAGGGTTTGTAACCTCACCATGAAAAATGTTCCTCCTCTTGAAAATCATCCTGATAATTGGATATCTGCCATTTCATCATTGAGGTCACTGGCATAGCTTTTATGACATGGGAAATCCTATAGATTATGAGTCTAAAGGCCCAATTTTGGCTGCATATCTTTTTGGGTACTGAAATTCCTTCTATACCTTAAATGAATCACCAATCAAAAATACTATTAATGAAAATATTTACAAACCTTGGAATAGCATCTACCATGCCTCACTTTCAGTAAGGTTATTCTTGAGACAGAAGCACATGTGGGATCATAAATGTTAAATAATGAGTGGTTATTACTTATTATATTGTATTTAGGAAAAATGGAAAGTGCCAACTACACACAATTTGGCCAGAGAAATCTCCATTTAAGCTTTGTACTACGCTATGTGAGTACCTCTGATTGAGAAGTGGTGGTGTTACTTAAATTTTCTGTAACCAATCTGATCTTTACAGGAGCATCTTTAGCACATACTGATCTTTTGTGTCTCATGTTACAGCATTTTATGACTTTGGAAAATGCTTCAAAAATAGGAAGAATGAGTTTATTGTTGGGACCTGGTTTTTGCATGATTCCATTAATCATTTTCCCCATATCTACACTTTGCATGCAGGCGAGGGGGGCAGATTCAGAAGTAAGTATATTCTCCATTATCTGCCTTCCATAATCATGAAGAAAAAATGCACATATGAATCTCTCCATGTGGTACAAAAACAAATTAACAAACAAAAAATAATTAAATACAGGTTTTTCTTAATTTGTTCAAGTACAGGCACGCACATGACTTTTGTATTTTATGTTAGAAGTTATGAAAATGTTTCCCTAATTTAATAATTTGATGCAAAAATGGAAATATATTTTGTAGTATCAGTGTATCAATACTGGGATTATTATGAATAAATTGTTTGAAAAATGTTCTTTTAGAAATAATACAATTAAAAATTAATCTTAGATGTATACAAGCAACATTATATGAACTGAAAGAGTTACAGTCTTGAATAAATATATATTACATTTATCTTTTGAGTTATTGTTATTTGCATAATATAATATATAATTTATATATAATATATTATATAATAGAATATAATCATGTGATGATAATGACTGAAAAATGACATGAATTTGAAAGAGATTCTTGAGGGACATACACACAAATATAACGAGGAAAGGGGAGTTGTAAAATGATGTAACAATATTAAATTCTCAAAATAAATAATAAATAAGTAAAAGGGAGAATCTACATTGTGTTCTCATGAAAAAAATTATTTCTTCCAGTCCCAAGTATGGTTTTTGTTTTGATACATTTTGTCTCAAATACCACCATTGTATTGGAAGCTAATTATGTCAATCATTTGAGGAACACACAGGTTCTCACTGCAGCACTGGGTATGTAAATATCATATGGAGAACTTTTTTTTCTGTTTGTTAATTACAATATAGCTCTGTCCCTGATGTTTTTTGCATAATGCACTGGTGTAGAAAGGTGTTTGCTTATGTGTTTTCAAATATAGTCCCAATTGTGTAAAATTTATGTTGAATTGTACAGGAAATAATATTAGTAATAATTTTAATAGTCTTGATTTTTAAATCATCATCTTAGATATAATGGGATGGAAATTTATGTATTGATCTGGAGAATGAATGTTTGACATGACTTCATAATGATTTTTCTGACTGACATCATCATTAGGGAGGGTGAGAAAAGGTAGCAGGATGATGAACTCAGATTATAACAAACATCTCTTCTGATTTTTCCTCCATGAAATGCAGCAAAGGGACCAAATATCACCAACGAAATGTGGAAAGAATATGTGAACCTGACACGTTACTATGAAATTCCTATTGGAAATATTAAAAATATCTATGAAGCAGGTAAGTTGGTTTCTGTAAACTGATCTGAAATTACAGCAAATCACAAAGATTCTTGTTTTCATCTCAGCAATGTAACATCCTTACAGAAAATATGAAGGAAATCTATCTATATTATTAACTTTTCTCCTTTTTTGTTGCACCTCACAGATGCTTGCCCTAAATGGGAGCGTTGATTCCCAGAGTCGAAACATGGTATTATTCGCTGTTCTTGATTCATTGGATTTAATTTTGAGGTTGAATCAATTGTGTAAACACATAGTATTCATAGTTGTTATTCTGGAACTTCTGTACATCCTCCTGTTATTGAAAATCTTTATTGACTTCATATATGATTAAATGCCTTGATTTCACATATTGCTAAAGTGTTTTCAATAAAGTATCTAATATGCACCATGCAGTGGATTCTACCAGGAGCTGAGATAGTGGCTGCCTTCATCACTCTGCTGTGAATGAGAGTAGTTTGTGAATTTTGAAACCTAACAGCTAGAAATTTATAAAGTTCCTAGGAATATCAGGTATTTTATTTTTTTTCTCTGTGTTTTTTTCCTTGGAAAATTTAGAAAAAAATCTTAAAGGAATACACAGTTTTCATTGTCCCAGAGATGGTGGATTCTCATATGTACCCATTTAAACAGGCTTTATTTCAAATAATTGTTGAATTTCCTCACAAAACATTCAAATATGTATGAATATGAATCTATATGCATGTAGCAGCAATTATTGAAAATATTTTTATTAAAATTAATGATAGAATTGTTTCACAAAATGTGGTCATGAATATGCACATACATAAATGCATGCTGCACCAATTGATTGAAAAAAATCAAGAGGGGACATATGGGAGGGAGGACTTGGGGGGAGGAAAAACTGATATAAGTATATCATAGTATTGAAAATTAAATAAATAAAAAACAGTTGCCCCTAGACACAAAAGGTCTTGAAGCATGAGTTGTGTATTATCTGTCATAGCACTACATAGAGAAGGATGGAGATCCTGCTTGTAACCATCGCAATAGGTATGATACCACCTGTCAGTCAGGTGCAGGGAGGTCCTGTCTCAAGAACAGAGTGTAGAGTGATGGAAGAAAAACCATTTTAACATTTAAATGCTTGCATATTCGCATATATCCATGAAAACAACATGCATGGTTTAATGCACACACATACAGGAGTTAGGATGTCATCAGTAGACTTGTGATGTTGCCCCATGCTCTGAGGAAATACAGAGAATTTCATCAATTGTTTAAAAATTCATATAATATATTCCAATTACTGTTTCTTCTACCCTAACTCCTCTCAGATCCTCCCTACTTCCCCACCCACTGAAATCCACACCCTTTCTGTTTCTTCCTTATTAGAATACAAATTAATGTTTAATTAAGTACATAACACCTCATACACCAGAGTGTTCTGTGGGTTTGAGTTGTAAGACACACAAGATTTTGGTTGAGGGTGAAATAAGAGAGAGAAAATGACAACAGCATTAGCCACGGTAACTTGAAAGAAGGAGGAGGGTGAGATGTGTGTGTGTGTGTGTGTGTATCTCATAGGGCCTGCCCCATCTGTTTTCATGAATAGAAACATTGTCCCTATCTTTATGGCATTCCGTGCTGGGGTAGATAATGCACACAGACACTCCAAGATGTTTTTTAATTGGTGTTGATTTAAAATCATATTTTAGTATACAAAGAGCTACAGACATATAAAAGCCTTAAGAGTAGAAGATTTGTAGTCCGGTTATCCTATTCTTTTCATCTAGTATCCGCTTAGGAGTGAGTACATACTGTGTTTGTCCTTCTGAGTCTGGGTTACCTCACTCAGGATGATATTTTTCTAGTTCCATCCACTTGTCTTCAAATTTCATGGCCATTTTTTTTTAAACCACCAAATAGTATTCTATTGTGTATACATGCCACATTTTCCTTATCATTCTTTGGTTAAAGGGCATCTAGGTTGTTTCCAGGTTCTGGCCATTACAAAAAAAGTGTTGCTATGAACATAGTTGAGCATGTGTTCTTGTGGTATGATTGAGCATTCCTTAAGAATATTCCCAAGAGTAGTATTACTGGTCCTGAGGTAGATTGTCTGCCAATTTTCTGAGAAACTGCCTACAGCTCCAGAGAGGTTAGCTAAGAAGGAGAACTCCAAGAGGGACACATTGAGTGCCCTGGGAAAGGGAAATGGATGAGATCTCCTTGAATAGATTGGGAATGAGGGGTTATGGAGGGTAGGTGATGGGGGATGAGAACCTAATGGAATGAGATGGCTGAGCTGGAGAGGGAGGGGAGTGCCATGAAAGAGATACTACAATAGAGGAAGATACCAAGAGGAAAGGGAGACACCAGGTGCTAGAGAAGTTCTCAATCCGTAAGGATGACCCCACCTCAGACTACTAGCTATAATGGAGAGGGTACCTGAACTAGCCCACCAGGTAATCAGATTAGTGAATACCCTAATTGTCATCATAGCACCTTCACTCAATTTTCAGTCTGACACACAGGTAGGGCAAAGGCAGGACTCAGCCTATCTCCCCTTGGGGCTGAGCAGGATGGTGAGTGTTGATGGCCCAGACCTCCCCATTCTACTGGAGAGAAACACACTGAGCCAGGAGCCTTGTCAAAACAGGAACTCGCTTTATTGCATCAGGACTGAATTTATAGAGGTTGGGGTGATGAGGGTGGGGGAGTAATGAGGTGAGGATAGCAGGCCAATGAGATGATGCCATCTCCGCAGTTACTAGGCAGAGGCAATTCTAGGCCAGGTAGTGCTGAGTCACTCATATGTGGAACTCATATCCCAGGACAGGTCCCCAAACTCAAGCTAGGCTTGGAAAGTTACACTGGGCCTCAAGACTGGGCCTTAAATGGCCCAGCAGCTCCCCATTTTGTTTTTTGTAAGACATGGCTCCTGTCTTGGGTCATATACCACTTTGAGATCTTACCTATCTTTGAGTACTATGTATGGTGAATGGGGGAGAGGGCATCGCTCCATGACCTGTCTTAGGTCTTTTCAGCCTGCCCGAGAGCTTACCCATCATTGGTTGAGTGGAGAGAAGAAGAAGGTCTCTCATAGAAGGATAATCAGCCATGGGAGGGACCAGACTCCTGAGTGGCTAATCTTTGGTAGCAAACCTCAACTTAATTTATCTTAATCACCTCTAACCTCCGGTGGATAAGTTGTGTGAACTCATTGAACACACAAGGCCCAATGGTAAGAAGGAGAATAAGGAGCAGGAAGGGTCCAAGGAGGGAAAGTAGGTAGGGTAGGGATCCATGAAGGCCTGTCCACAGAGGACTGTCTTGAAACTCCTGCCGTCTCCTCTCCAGGTCTTCCTGGAGCATCTTTATCTCATATCCTGGACAATCTCCGAATTGTTAGCATAGAAGCAGCATTTTTTCCTGTAACAACAAAGACCCCCCCTTTTCTGCACTTAGCAGATCTAACCCCCTCCCATTTTGGAGGACTACCTCAGCCAGAGAGTCTAACTGACTCTGCAGGTCAAGAATGGTGCTGGGGATGGCCTTTACATCATCAGTTAACTGAATGGATAATTTCCTAAAAAGATGTGAAGACAGGACTATCCCCATAGTTCCTGTGGCCATGTCTGCAGTTACTCTCAGGCCAACAAGGAGAGGTATCATTTGAATGGCCCTCTTGGACCTTACTCCTATGTAGTCCAAAGAAGGTACTGAAACACTCTCATCACCAGGGACAATATCCACATCTGGCATAAGTATGGCAAGGGTGCAAAGGCCTGTCCATGTCCCAGGGAGAAAGCTAAATACCATCTCTCCTCCACACACAAAAACCATTCCCATGGGGGGACATACCAGCTTAGAGGTGGGTCTAGTGCAGTTGCCAGCACAAAAGAAAGAGACCTGGCCCACACCAATGGCATCTGTACCATTTTGTGGCAGAGCCCAGAGTCAGGAATTAGTGGGCAAAATATGGGGTGGGGGCTACCCCTTAATAAGTGGGGTAGGGGAACAGCCTGGTGGGAGGATGGTAGAGGAAACATCAGTTTCAAAAAACATAAAGTTGAAAGGGGAAACATTAATAGGCAATGTCAATGATCACAGTGGCCCTAGGTGGAGAGAGAGTCAACATTTTTCTGCAAGGGAGGGGTTGGTCTGATTGATAAGGAGAAAGAAGTCTCCAGGATGTTCTTGGTATTAGCATTCCGTTTCTGATCCAGGAGGGCTAAGGTGTGGTAGAAGAGCTCAGGGAACTCAGCTTTAAGCAATTGTTCTACTCTCTTTTGGATCTGTAATTTCCGCAACTGGTCCTGTGCTCCCCCTGCTGTCAGAGTAACCAATGGGAGCCTCCAATTTGTAGCAAACATGGTCACCAGGGTGGCTGAAATAGTGTTCAGTTCTCCATTGGGTGCCTTTCAAAGCAGAATGTAGCAGGAGAGTTTCTCTCCAGCTCCCACCAAGCCCTGGCAGTCCCATAACCCACTTATAAAATAAACACACAGATTCTTGTATTATTTAAATTGTTTTGCCTAATGTCTCAGACTTCTAGCTATCTAGTTCTTGCATCTTAGTTTAATCCATCCCTAAAAATCTATACCTTGCCACATGGTTCATGGCTTACCAGTATCTTACATGTTGGTACTCATGGCAGCATCTGGCAGTGTCTCCTGACTCAGTCTTTCTGTTCCCTGAATTCTCTTCTCTGCTTGTCCCACATATACTTCTTGTCTGGACAATCAGCATTTCATTTATACAGAGCAATATCTACAGCACTTCCCCTTTTCTTTTTTTTTTTTTTTTCAGAAAGGAAGGTTTTAACTTTTACATAGTAAAATTACAGATAACAAAACAATTATCAAGCAAGACTTACAGTTATGTCTAGTCTATTTATAATATCTAGTCTATTTATAATATCTAGTCTATTTGTATTTGACAAAATTAAAGAAGATATTCTATCTATCCTATATTTGTGAGTCTAAGGTTTTATATCTACCTTATCTTTTATCATAACTAAGAAAAATTATAACTATCTAGTCTTCAACTACATCAAAGACCTCCGAAGGATATAGTATTACCTGAGAAATGGGAGACAAACACAAGCAACTTTCAGGACTCTTGTGAGAGTAGACAGAGAGAGCTGGCAGCCTGGACAGTCATCCAAAATTCTTTTGTAAAGTTGGGGCATCTGTCTTTAGCCCACAGGTCTAGAGTCTCTCAGTCACTTCTCTGTGTCCTGTAGACTGTCCTCTGCAAAGCAGGAATCTGAAGGACCATTTTGCCAAGCAAAGTTCAGTGGTCACCTTCCTCTGGGTCCTTCATGTCCAGTCGATCAAACATTCCAGGCAAGAACAGTTTCTTGCCCAAATGGCTATTTTTGTCAAGAAGATAAACTCCATATAGAGTGTCTTCAATGCTCATCCTCCTCTCTGAAGTAAATCAGTGCTGCCAGGAGCAGACATGTCTCATTTTCCAGAAGGTCTAAATGTTTTAAAGCATTTTAAATGCTATATTCTGTAGGTTTTTGAAGTATTTGAAGACTACCTATCTATCAGAACTATATCTATGTATACCTAGAAAACTAAACTAACATGGCTACAAGTATGATTATCATAGATGACTAATTATTAATCTATTTCTTAATTATCCATTACAATTTTAAATGAGCTGTACAAACATAATACCTTAAACAAGAGTAGAAATATACACACAGTATAACAAAATTAACTTTAAATTTGGATCAATGAACTAAAATCTATGTAAAACATTTCAAACAAGTTTTTGCTCTTTAAAAGTAGGTTCAACAATCTGCCCTTTCATCCTATCATATCTATATCCCCTTTTCTTCTTTTGAAATACATTGTATCTATAATGAATCTATATTTTTTTTAAAGCAATATGCTCTGGTTTAGAGAAGGAGTGAGCCAATTTCATCTCTTAAGCCAGCTTGGTATATTTAGGAATTTGGGTGTAGCTTCTCATACTACTTCCTGCTGGATGGCAGCACTGTATCTTATGGGGACACAAAAAAAAATTTTAGGATTATGGAGTAGTCTGTGAGGGTGTATCATCTGAGCCAGTTGCCTTGAAACCGTTCTGGATGTTGGATCATCTGGGCCATGGTGCCATCAGAGACCTTTCAGGTGGTCTTGGTTGGTCAAACCTGATGTATCTTAATCTGGAACAAATCCATAGCCTCTGGCTTTCTGTGGAAACAAAAGCAGAGCCTGTTTTCCAAAGCAACATATCCTTAGATCCAAATTTTGATGCCAAGGTACCTTTAAAACATACATATTGGCTTAACTCCACAGATTTTTTTTTTTACAATCAAATCTTTCTGCAGTTAAGATTATCAAATACAACATAATCCAGATTCTCTGTGTGATATCCATCTTTATGTGGCTTATTTTTTTATTTAATTTTATTGTCTCTTTAAAGACTTTATTATTTAATATTACCTATTTTTTATTTAACTGTATATATTCCTTTTTCTCTCTTTCAAGCCTATGTACATTTTTACACACATTGTAAACTATTGTACCTGAATCTGATTTATTGTGAACCTATTGATTTAAACTGCAGCATTTCTAAGACTGAGATGTTGCTGTGGCTGCTGGCTCTGCTCACCTCAGCTTCCCAACACAGTGGTGGTACATTTATCGCTAGCTCTGGGAGCCATCAACTCTTAGAAACAGTGGGTCTGTGCTTCTATCAAAGCAGCATGTAGCCCAGAAACCTCTTTTATTTTTAACTAGCAAAAACTATATCCAACACACAGCATAGTGTGCAGCTTGGAGATACCTCCGTGTAACACAGCTTAGGTCAAGCCCACAGGCCATGAACCCACCATAGAGTAGCTCAAACTTGCAGGCTGCCACTAACTTGAGAGAGACAACTAGGAAGCTGTTTTTAACTCTGGTTTAGAATCTTTTTTTCTCAGATTTTAGGTCAAAACTTTTGCCAACCTGTTGGGCCCATTTGTAGCTGGAGAGTTTCTCTCCAGCTCCTTCCTGGCCCTGACAGTCCTGTAGCCCACTTATAAAATAAACACACAGACTCTTATATTATTTAAACTAGCCTAATGGCTCAAGCTTCTAGCTATCTAGTTCTTACATCTTTATTTAACCCATTTCTATAAATCTTGCCACATAGCTCATGGCTTACCAGTATCTTGCATGTTGGTACTCATGGCAGCATCTGGCAGCATCTCCTGACTCAGCCCTTCTGCTCCCAGAATTTTCTTCTCTACTTGTCCCACCTATACTTCCTGTCTGGCTACTGGCCAATCAGCATTTTATTTATACAGAGCAATATCCACAGCAGCAGAACCAAAAGTACCTAAATGGCCAATGTCATTTCTGGTGGCAATCTAGTAAGCCTTATTATCAGTCTTTCTAATGCATTTATACACCACAGTGTAGCAGGTTGCATGCATGGATTGGTAAAAGGAGGTGCAGGGGCAGGGCCCAAGTTTGTCATCCACCTTCGGTATAATTGTAGGCTTTAACACACATTCCCACTTGTTGGACCTAGAAACAAGGGACCCAGAGGTATCAATAAAGTATAGGCAATTTTATTACCGTAATCTGACTGACTGATGGGAGACCTACTTATATATGAAATCTCAAATGTTCCCCCATTGCAGTCACAGGGATTCCCCATCATCTTGTTAAGATGGCTCTGGCATCATGCAGGTGACCAAATCTTTCATCATTGGTCTGGACAATTAACAACAGCATCACATCACGACAGGTAACAGCATCTACACCTTTGGTTGTTTCTGAGGAAGAAGCAAAAAGACTATCCTCCAAAGTGGAACACTCCCTGGAGCCATCGTTATCATTGTCCCCTTGTTGGGGTAAATATTTGAGGTCTCTGGATGGTACCTGGATGGGTCTCTTTTCATTTTGGGGAAAGACACATCCAAACCCTCTTCCTATAGTGAGGAGTAGGTCTGACCCTCTTCAGGCCCCAGTTAAGAGGTCCCTTCACTTGACCCAAATGGTAATGTAAGTAACCGAGGAGGACTAATGTTTTTGAAAATAATGCAAAAATTTATCTTCCTTAGAACAATTTAAAATATATAAGGCTAATAATGCCTCTCTTAGTTGATAATGTTAGGGTAGAGACTCCCCTCTTTTTTTGTAATTGGGACTTAAGTGCTTAGTTGAATCTTTCCATGATGTCCTGACCCCTAGGATTACAGGGGATGCCCGTAGAATGAGAAATTTTCCAGGTGTGTAGGAAATTTATAAAGGCTTTGCCAATAAAGCATGGGCCATTATCTTTTTGGATTTGGCTAGGTAAACCGAGGGTGGCAAAGCATTGAAGCATATGACTAATAGTGTGCTTGGATTTTTCCCCAGCATGAGCAGATGTCTAACAGGCACGGGAGAAGGTATCTATGGAAAGAAAAACATTTAAGCTTTCTAAATGGAGAATAATGTGTGACGTCAATCTGCCAGAGATGATTGGGGCAAAGCCCTTGGGGATTGCTCCCCATCTTTTGGAGGGGAGAAATCTGAAGGAAAGGCTGACAAGACTTTCAGGTCTGGACAGGTTTTTTTTGAGATCTTTAATCTGTACCTGAGGAAACTAATGTTTCAGGCCTCTCCAATTAACATGGTTAAGTAGCTGGAAATCTGTGGCCTCAGTAACAGTATTACATTGAGGCATAGAAGCCAGATGGTCAGCCAGATTATTTGCTTTGGAAAGAAGTCCGGGCAAAATTTGGTGGCTAATATGTTAAATAAATGGAATTGAGTCTCTCCTTAAGTAAGGAGTGAGACTGAATCATAAGAGGAGAAATGGGGTTAGAATCTAATTTAATAAGGGCTTCAACCAGGTTGGGCAAAAGATTTAAACATAAAGGTTTTCACAGAATAGATTAAATGACTCTGATATGGAATCTAATGCCATAACAACAGAAAACAGTTCCTTAAACTGTGCAAACCCCTCTATCTCTATAGAGATTTTTATCAGTATAGGTTTCTCTCCTTGTTCAAGGGGTGAGAATACAACTAAGGAGGTCCCCAAACATCCCCCATCAGTAAATACTGTAAGAAAATCAGGGTTTAGGAAGGAGGTGGAAATGACAGGAGAAGGAACTCACCCATTCATAAGGGCCATAATGGCAATCAACTTTCCCTGGAAACTCTTCAAGGGCTATGGCAATTCTGCTATTATTATTTATTTTTTTGAAGCCACATAAAGTCAGTAATTTTAAATGGAACAATAATGGATTGAGGTTCTGTGCCAAATATCCTGACAGAAATGTCCTTGCCCTTAATAATACAAGGTTGGTCTGTGAGTAAACCCAGGGGGCTCCACCCAGTGAGAGGTGAACCACATGAATGGGCTCCCTCTCTTGTGCTAACAGCAAAGTGCATAAGGTTTCCCCAGAGAAAATACACAGGGAGACAGGCAGGTCAGCGTCAAATGTCCTTAGGGCTGCTGTATCAGTGGATTGTTTAACCTGCTGTAGGATTTGTAAATGATGGGAAGATAAGGTAATCAGGGATGAAAGGTCAGGGCCCTTAAGGAGTTTATTTAAAGAGGTTAACTGCTCTGTGTGCACAGAGATCCATAGCCTTGGCCAATTTATCTCTCCCAGCATCTTTTGAAGCTGAGTTAAGGTATAGGTTTCTTGAATAAGAAGTAACTGGAGTTTAGCTGGGGTAACTCTATCAAGAGACAGGAGAGCGCCCAGAATATTAAAGAGGGAATGGACTGTACTTTATCTGGAACCACCCTAAAATTATGATTTTTTTTGTTGTTTTTGTTTTTGTTTTCTCCTTTTTTATTTATTATATTTGTGTTTTAATTTCACACATCAGCCATGGGTTCTCCCATCCTCCCCCTTCCCGCCCCCGCCCTCACCTTCCCCCCAGCCCCACCCCTCCATTCCCATCTCCTCCAGGGCCAAGACTCCCCTGGGGATTCAATTCAACCTGGTGTATTCAGTACAGGCAGGTCCAGTCCCCTCCTTCCAAATTATGATCTTTTCAAATGGTAAGGCAATTAGTAGTGAGGTCCTGAAGGTCCATCAAAGTGGGGCTTCCTAGAATAATATCACCCTTGTAAATCCACAATAAAATGTCAGGGCATCCCATTAGGGAGGAAAAAAATATGTGACTTAAAGTACTGACACATAGGGGGCCTTTTAGCCATCCCCTGGGGCAAAATGGTCCACTTGAACCTTAAGTCTGTGCCCCAGAAATTAGTAGAATGCAAGTTCTCCATATCATCTGAATGTAATAGAATGGAGAAAAAACAATCCTTAATTTCAATAATAGTCAGATAATAGGTATTAGGGTTGGCAGGTATCCAGGGAAGTCTCCTTTGAGAGGTCCCAATGGGATTATTTTCTTATTGATTTTTTTTAAGTCTTGTAGGAATCTCCAGGAACCATTATCCTTTTTTATAACAAAAACAGGAGAGTTCCAGGGGCTGGTAGAAGGCCAAACATGCTTCAAGGGCAACTGTTGTTTAACCAGAGCATCAAGCTATTGTAATTTAAAGGACAGTAGAGGCCACTGCTCAACCCATACAAGTTCCCAAGTTGTCCACTGAATCTTTGGCACCAGGGGCAAGCAGTGGGCCTTAGGGTTGGGGGTGAACCCGAGAAAAGTCTCAGCTGAGCTTCTCAAAATAGGGATCTTCTCTGTAATTGGGGTGTGTTTCCTACCCCTCCTCAAACTGCTGTTGGTACTCTTTAGTGTCAAGCATATCCTGATAAGGAGTCTTATGGTCTGTGGTGATAAAGGCCTAAGCTTTCCCAAGGATGTCCTGGCCAAGAAGGTTGTACCAGAAACCACAAGGGGATGCACCTCCCCGTGATTACCATCTAGGTTGGTCCAGGACAACCAATTAGCTGTCTCCCATGACATAGAATGTCCCTCCACACCAAGCAACAGGGGTCTGGGAACCAACCACCAGGAGTAGGGGACTTCCTCTTTTCAGATGGCCATGTGGTGAGCCCCAGTGTCTATGATAAAATCAAAGGATTTTCCTTCAATGGTTAGGTTCATCTTGGGTCTTAATCTGAGCATCAAGGGTATGGTCCAGTGGGCTCTGACTAACTTTTCCCCCTTATTTAACAGGATTGGGGATCGCTCCGGGACAGTTTAAAGGCACTCTTTAGAGGTTGAATTTAAATTTACAGTATTAGCCCAGTGGAATCCTTTCTTACATCAAGGGAAGGGGATGCAGGGCAGGCCAGAGCCAGATGAGGCCAGTGGAGAGTCCCTTGACTGGATAGGGCATTTCCTCTTAAAGTGACCTTCACCTTTGCTAACCAAACTTGTGTGCTTTCCCCCTGCTCTTTAGTGGTACTCACAGGGACTACAAAGCAGGATTTAGCTTAGAAGAAGACTACCCCATATCTTATGGGGGTACACTCACCCTCAGACCAATTTGCCCAGCAGCGTTCTTCCATTCCTCATAAGGGTACCAGTCTGTCCATCTGACCAATAGGTAGGGTAGAGGCAGGACAGGCCCAGCAGGACTGGACCAGCTGATCTCTCCCTGGGGCTGATTAGGATGATGAGTGTTGATGGTCCAGACCTCCCTATTCTACTGGAGAGAAGCACCATGAGCCAGAAGCCTTATCAAAGCAGGAACATGCTTTATTGTATCAGGAGTGAACTTATATAGGTTGGGGTGATAGAGGGATGGGGTGAGGATAGTGGGCCAATGAGATGATGCCATCTCAGCAGTTTCTAGGTAGAGGCGATTCCAGGTCAGGTAGTGCTGAGTCATTGGTATATGGAAGTCAAGCCCAAGGACAGGTAGGTTTGGAAAGTTACACTGGGCCTCACACCCAGGCCTTTATGGGACCCAACAGTGTGCATAGGAGTAATGGCTTTTAGCTTTATCCCTAGGACACGAACAGGCTTTTACACCTCTGCCATACTCATACAGGATATGGATATCATCCCTGCTGATGAGGGTCTTCTAGTACCCTCTTTTGACTACATAGGAGTAAGGTCCAAGAGGATCATTCAAGTGATACCTCTCCTTATTGGCCTGGGAGTAACTGCAGGCATGGCCACAGGAGCTGAGGGAATAGGCCTGTCCTCACATCTTTTTAGGAAATTATCCATTCAGTTAATTGATGACATAAAGGCCATCCCCAGCACCATTCTTGACCTGCAGAGTCAGTTAGACTCTCTGGATGAGGTAGTCCTCCAAAATAGAAGGGGGTTAGATCTGCTAAGTGCAGAAAATGGGGGGTCTTTGTTTGTTTTTACAGGAAAAGTGCTGCTTCTGTGCTAACAAGTTGAGGATTGTCCAGGATAAGATAAAGACGCTCCAGGAAGACCTGGAAAGGAGACGGGGTGGGGGTGGGGTGTTCAAGACAGTCCTCTGTGGACAGGCCTTCATGGATCCCTACCCTACCTACTTTCCCTCCTTGGACCCTTCCTGCTCTTTATTGTCCTTCTCACCATTGGGCCTTGTGTGTTCAATGAATTCACACAATTTATCCACTAGAGGTTAGAGGTGATTAAGATAAATCAGGTTGAGGTACACTACCAAAGATTATCCACTCAGGAGCCTGGTCCCTCCCATGGCTAATTATCCTCCTATGAGAGCCCTTCTTCTTCTCTCCACTCGACCAATGATGGGTAAGCTCTCAGGCTGGCTGAAAAGACCTAACACAGGTCATAGAGCGATCCTGCCTCCTAGTCACCATACAAGGTACTCAATGATGGGTAAGATCTCAAAGTGGGGGACAACCTAAGACAGGAGCCATGTCTTACAAAAAACAAAAGGAGGAGTTGTTGGGCCCCATAAGGCCCAGTCTTGAGGCCCAGTGTAACTTCCTGGGCCTAGCTTGAGTTTGGGAATCTGTCCTCGGATATGAATTCCACATACAAGTGACTCAGCATTACCCACCTAGAATTGCCTCTGCCTAGTAACTGCTGAGATCTCATCATTTTATTGGCCTGCTATCCTCACCTCATTACTCCCCCACTCCCATCACCCCAACCTATATAAATCCAGTTCTGATTCAATAAAGCAAGTTCCTGCTTTGACAAGGCTCCTGGTTCAATGTGCTTCTCTGTGGTGGAATGGGGAGGTCTGAGCCATTTACACTCACCATCCTGCTCAGCCCCAGGGAGAGACAAGCTGGAACCGTCTTGCCTTGGCCCTAGCTGTCAGTCAGTCAGACCAACAGCACCCAAAAGTCATTCCCCTTTGGAGACATACCTGCTTAAAGTGGTGGCTGGTGTGGTTGTCAGCACAAAAAAGAGAGGACACCTGGCCCACATCAACAAAGTCTGTACCGTTTCGTGGCCAAACCCAAAGACAGGAATTAGTGGGTAAAACATGGAGAGGCTGCACCTTAAGAGGCAGGGTAGGGAGTATAGTAGAGGAAACCTCAATTTCAAAAAATGTAAAGTTGGAATGAGAAACATTAACAGGCAATGCCAATGGTCGCAGTGGCCTTGGGCAGAGGCAGAGCCAACAATTTTCCACAAGGGAAGGATTGGTCTGATTAACCATTTCCTACAGTGCACAGAACAGAAGGCAGAAGAGGAAGCTGTTAATTCACTGTGTGACTCTGTATGGATCCAGTTTGAATGGGGCACATTGTGCTGACCCATGTAAACATCCCACCTTCTGGAACCTCCCTCATCCCCACCAGCTACATTGTGTTCAACCTAAGAGTTTTAAAGTGAACAGAACACATTTAATGGAGTCAAATTTTGGGGAACCATGACCATCCCCTCCCTGAAAACTAGTGTCATTGTTATTATTGCTGTTGTTATTATTATCATTGTTTTGTTATTATTTATTCATGCTTTCAATCTCATCATAATATTTCTTTACAAATGCCTACACTGAGTTCTGATTGTTGGAACCGGTGAACTAAATATCTATCTAGGTTCTGCCATCTCATCTTACTTCTATGTATATTCTAGAATTTGTGTTTGGGTTTTGTTTATTATTTTTGAAATGAAAAGTGAAATCAGGCTAAATAGTTTATGACCCTGATATCAGCACCCATCTCTACTCCATCCTCTTTACTTACTCCCATCCTATACTTCAGCCGCCCACCCTATATCAACTCCTCCCCTTCCCCTCACAACTTGGTCAAACAGAACCAGCTGGCTGAATTTTTGTCAACTTGACAGGAGCCAGGTTCATCTGGGAAGAGGGAACCTCAATTGAGAAAATGTTTCCTTCAAATCGGACAGTGAGAAATCTTGTAGGGCATTTTCTTGATTGATGACTGGGATGGGGGGCTCACTGCGGGCAGTGCCACCCCTGGGCTGATGGTCCTGGGTGCTATAAGAAGGCAAGAAGCTGAGTAAGCCATGAAGACCAATCTATAAGCAGCATCCTCCATATCGATGGATGCCTCAGTTCCTACTTCCAAGTTCATGCCTGACCTCATTGGATGATTGACACCAGCAAAACTTTTCCTTCCCACCATGTTTTTGGTCATAGTGCTTTAACAGAGCAATAGAACCCTTGTGATAGGCACCACACTACAAGCCATTAAAATCCCATTTGTCTCCTTTCCACTGCCATTGTGCAAGGCGATGATGCCATCCACCTTCTTTACAACTTAGAAAGAAATAAATTTTTACCAGAGTTGTAATTAAAATAGAAACAGGTCAGAATTCTGTAGAATTGTCATTTTTTTCATTATATTTGACATAATATATCTATCATATTATTTTTTTCTTCCTTCAATTGCTCCACAAAGGAATAGAAGTATAAATGAAATTTACCAAGAGGGAAAAACATTTTAGACTTCACCTTGCTCTTAAGAAAATTATTTTCAATAAGAGAGAACTTCTGAATTTATATTATATCTCCACAACCTATTTAAAAAGTAAACTCATAAAGCTAGTATTAAAATTCCACACTGTATAGTGCTGTGGATATCACTCTGTGTAAATAAAGTGCAGATTGGCTAGTAGCCAGGCAGGAAGGATAGGGTAGGTGGGACAAGGAAGAGGAGAAGGCTGGGAACAGGAAGGCTGGGGGCGGGACACTGCCAGCCACTGCCATGAGAAGCAACATATAAAGATGCTGGTAAGCCACAAGCCATGTGGCAAAGTATAGACTAACAGAAATGGGCTAAATATAAGAGTAAGAGCTAGACAATGGAAGGCCTGAGCTAATGGCCAAGCAGTTTAAATAATATAAGTGTCTGTATGATTATTTTATACGTGGGTTGTGGGACCACGGGGGCTTGGTGGAACCTGGAGAGAAGCTCTCCAACTACAGTATAGTTTTTCTTAAAATAAAAATTTTAAGAAGTGGCCATGAATCATCATGGGGTTGATTTTTGAACATCATTTTGCCTTTCTTTACATATGCATGGACATCTGAATTTTTATTGTTTTTGATTTCAAATAAAGTTAAAAATAAATATATATATTTTTCAATTTTCTGATTTAAATATTGCCCTTCTTAGCTTTGGGATTTGTGTTTCACTTCTTACATACTTTGTCGTATGGAACTTTTTCAGATTTTATATTCAACAAGTCATATCATCAGAACTAAAAAAATAATAATATTGGGAATGAACTTTTATATTTTAAACAATCTTCCTGTCCTTTTCCTTTTTAAATTTTTTATTGATTGATACTCATTTATTACATTACAACTTCAGTTTCTCCTCCCTCATCTCCTCCCAGTACGTGCATCTACTTCTACTCTGTTTCCCTTAAGAAAAGGGCAGGCCTCCCAGGAACATAAACCAAATTTGGCATATCACATTGCAGTAAGACTTGGCATATCCCCTCATATTAAGGCTGGACAAGACAACCCAGACAGGGGAAAGGTTCCCAAAAGCAGGCAAAAGCATCAAAAACAGTCCCTGTCTAAAACAAAAACAAAAACAAAAACAAAAAACGACAAAACCAAGGTACACTACAATAACATATGTAGAAGGCCTAGGTCAGACCAGTGTAGTTTCCCTCACTGTGGGTTCATATCTGTGAGCCTCTATGAGACTAGGTTTTGTTGATTCTGTGGTTTATCTTGTGGTGTTCTTGACCCTTCCTTCTCCAGCAATACTTCTACCCTTTCTACCATAGGATTCATGGAGCTCTGACGTCTAATGTCTATAAATCTCTGCATCTCTAGCTAGTTATTTATTTATTTGGTTAGATGTTTGTTTTTTGTTTTTTTTTTTTTTTAAGACAGGGTTTCTCTATGTTGCTTTGGCTATCCTGGAACTCACTCTGTACACCAGTCTGACCTGGAACTCAGTGATCTCCTTGCCTCTGCCTCTCTAGTGTTTGGATTAAAGGTGTGATCATCACTACCAGGCTAGGATTTGTTTTGACATGACTCTAATAATAATTTTTCCAGTTATATGTGCAATTCACTTATCTTCACATCTTCCCATAAATATTTGTAAGTCTCATTAGGATTTTGAAACTCACATCAGAAATAATCCAATGATTTAATTGTTCTAGAAACCCGGCCTCCCCTGGGAGTGAAAACTGAGCTAACAACACCCATTCTCTCTCTCTCTCTCTCTCTCTCTCTCTCTCTCTCTCTCTCTCTCTCTCTCTTTCACACACACACACACACACAAACACACACCATGTTTTATATCAATGTCATGTTAAATAATCACATACAGTCAGGTTCTGGTCATTTATGTCTTTTCTTCCTAAAACTGTGTGAGTCAGGAACTCCCAGTCCACCCTTAAAATCAAAGTAAAATCCTGCTTCTGAATTTACTATTTCATCATTGTTTTGGTAGCATTAACTGCCTTGGAAATATGCTTAAATGTGGTTAAATAAACACAACTTTGAAGACTCAAACAAACTCTGGGGTCAAGATTGGGATGGACAGTAAGTCTAGGCTAAGAGAAGACTTTGAGCTCATTGTCAGCTCTCCTTTTCTATTTGTGACTGGTTTCAACCAGAATTACCTAACCCTCTGAAACTGTAGAAAAATAGAGCAGTCAATATTGCTGAGGTCAGGGATTCAACTCTGGCTGAAGCCACCCTACTGTGAAGATGCCCAGGAGATAATGACAATATTGGCAAAGGACATATGTCTTGTGGACAAGTCTAGAATACATCTGGCAATTGTAAGGATGCATGCAATGTTGAAAGAGGTTTATTCTCTAGGCAAGGTCCAAACACAGAAACCAAGTTCTTATTAGGTAGGGAAGGGGAGGGTATTTTTAAAAATTATTTTTCTTCAAATTTGTCATTATTTTTCTTTTAACCCTCTAAAATACTGATAGGACAGTCTCTACACAACACCATGCTGTCTAGTGTTCCTTGAAAAGCATTAACCATGCTTTCTAGAACCCATATATCCTAGTGCATTTTGCTTTGTTTGCAGGGATATTGTGTCAAAAAGAATAACCATGTGTGTTGAGGTCAGGCCACATTTCTTCTTATGGCAAACATATCGTTTCCAGACTTTGAAGGAGGCTGTTACCAGGTGACAAGGCAGAGTGAGCAGTAGGAGATTTGTGTGGTGAGTGGTGCCTATACAAAAATAAAGCCCAAGGAAAAGAATAGAAAGAAAGTTCAGAATCTTGTGAAAGGAGATAGAGGGAAAGGTGGTTAGTGGGGTCCAGACTGGACATGTCCAATATGCTTTTGGCCAGTGCAAGGGAGATCTATAGCATAGATGGCTCATTATGGGAGTCCCACACTGGGTAGAAATCTCTTGGTCTTAGTGCCCTTGTATGTGCTGATGGCTGGGGATGCTGTAGAGTGTATCTTCTGTAGAGAATCCCAGAAGCTTCTCCAGAAAAATGACACCTGACTCTTGAAGAATCATAGAATTCCCATGACAGTGGTAGTACATTTGGTTTCAAATAATTTGGTCTGTATCTTAAGATGTCATGGATAGTTACTTGTGCTTTTCCAATCTCTTCTGAAGCAGTGCTATGACCATAATAACCTGGGTAAAAAGCAATAGGTGAGAGTTTTATAGAGGGTCTGTAGTGGATAGCCATCCCAGCATTGGCCTGGAAGTTCCAACCCCCATTGAGGCTTCGGTAACGGTCACGCCCACAAGGCGGGGCAGAGGAGGGAGCAGAAGACCAAGGATCAAGAGGAAAGCTCTCTCTTGGTTCCGGGACCCTGGACATTGGAGGTAGACCAAGCAGAGTTCTCCAGAGAACACTGCTGGACTGCGCTATACCTTTGCCAGACCCTGCAACCTACCCCTTCATTTGTAAGTTAGCCCACAAAATAAACCTCCCTTTTAACTATGTGGAGTGGCCTTAACAATTTCACCAATATCTGGCGCTCACGTGGGACAAATTCCAAAGGCCCAGGTGGCTCCCTCCCTCAGCCTCCTCCCCGGCTGGCGGGTACCTAAACCCGCCTGCAAAGTTCCATTTAACCAGGGGATGCCTACAGGGTTCCATTCCCAAAAAAGGGAGCAGCTAGTTCAGTCTCAGTTCCCTAGCTCAGCCCCCAGACCAGTGAAAACCGCTGTGAGTGAGGCGTTCCCACTCCTCCCTGAGTGCCGGCTCCCCACCATCTTGGCTCCTGCCTTCAGCTGCCACCAGCCAAGGTCTCCAGCAGGCCCTGCTTTGGAGCTATACCAACGCCTCCTGCTGGCTGAAAAGTGCTACTGCACCCCCCCAAGACCTCGGAAAGGTAAGCTTCTTTTAAGTAAAAGTACTTGATAATTTTACACCTTAAAACTGACTAACAAATTTTGAGTAATTCTTGTAATATGGCTGACAACATTACCTCACAAGAATTTAAAAACCTTTTTGCCTGTGTGATGAATGACATTTTCCTGGAAATATACGACCTCCCTAAGACATATCTGGCCTGTACCATTTTGACATTCATTGTAATAATTCACACAGTGTTCAAACACTGGTTTAATAATAAGAACAAAGATGAGTCATTATTGGGACTGCAAATTGCTCCTGAAAAAATACAAAGAGGAGATTCTATTAATTACTTAGGATATAAGATAGAGTTACAAAAAATTAGACCCAAAAGGTACAACTGAGGAGAGATAGATTAAAGACTCTTAATGATTTTTCAAAAGTTGTTAGGAAGCATTTCCAACTTATTGGGTATCATGAGAATACCCAAAGATGGACTACAAAATTTGGCTAATACTCTAGAAGGGGACAAAGAATTAAATACTCCTAGAACATTATCAGCCGAAGCTGAGAAGGAATTGGCTATAGTAGAAAAGACAATTTGAGAAGCACATGTGGATCATGTGGATCCAGAACTTAAATGCTTCTTGTCATATTCCCCTCCAGACATTCCCCCACAGGTATTTTGATGCAGAGGGAAGATATTATATTGGAATGGATTTTCCTACCACATAAACCAAATAAGAAATTAAAGACTTATATAAAAAAGATCTCTGATTTGATTCAAAAAGGTAAATTAAGACTTCGTCAGTTGACAGGAATGGATCCAGCAGAAATTGTAGTAGTACCTTTAACTAATGAGGAAATTTCATCACTATGGAAAGATAATGAATACTGGCAGAGAGCCTGCAGTAACTTTTTGGGAGAGATTAACAACCATTATCCCAAAAGCAAGAGGATAGAATTCATAAAGAAGACTGAATGGGTCCTTCCTCACATTGTACGACACAAGCCAATTTCTGGAGTCCTCACATTCTATACTGATACAAATAAATCAGGGAAAGCAGGATACAAATCAGGAGACTTAAGTAAAATGGTACAAAGTCCAGACAGCTCTGTACAAAAGGCAGAACTGTATGCCATTCTTATGGTACTGATGGACTTCACAGAACCCCTCAATATAGTCACTGACTCTCAATAAGCAGAGAGAGTTGTTTTACACATTAAAAATGCTGAATTTATTCCTGATAATACAGAATTAACTTCATTATTTATACAATTGCAATAAATAATCAGAAAAAGGGAACATCCTATATATATAACACATATCAGATCCCATACAGGTCTGCCAGGACCTCTAGCACAAGGTAATGATGACATTGATCAGTTACTAATAGGTAATGTGCTAGAAGCCTCAGAATTTCATAAGAAACACCATGTAAATAACAAAGGTTTGAAGAAGGAATTCTCCATTACTTGGCAACAAGCTAAGGATATTGTGGAAAAATGTCCTACTTGTTCCTTCTATAACCAAACTCCATTACCTGCAGGGAGCAATCCAAAAGGTATACAAAGAAATAAAATTTGGCAGATGGATGTGTTTCATTTTGCAGAATTTGGAAGATTAAAGTATGTACACCATACCATTGACACCTATTCAGGATTTCAGTAGACAACTCCTATGAGTTCTAAAAAGGCTGATTCTGTGATTACACACCTATTAGAAGTTATGGCCATCATGGGAATACCTGTACAAATTAAGACAGATAATGCCCCAGCATATATCTCCAATAAAATGAGACAGTTCTTTGCTTATTACAATATAAAGCATGTTACAGGTATACCACACAATCCCACAGGCCAAGCAGTCATAGAAAGATCCAATTGAACTTTAAAGGATATGCTAAATAAACAGCAACAGGTAACAATGACTCCTAGAAATAGATTACATAGTGCTTTATTAACCTTGAATTTTCTCAATGCTGATGAGAAAGGAACAACAGCTGCGGAGAGACATTGGACGACAGACAAAACTCCTGAGCTAAACCAACCGGTTTATTTCAAAGATGTGTTGACCTCAGAATGGAAACCTGGATATGTCCTACATTGGGGAAGGGGTTTTGCTTTTGTTTCCACAGGAGAAAAAAAGCTATGGATACCAACAAAATTAATAAAAATTTGATTCGAACAGGAGAAACCCCTTGATGAGGAGAAATAAAAGATCATCCACCAATGTGACATCTCTTCAGGTTGTAAGAAAAATTTAACAATCAAAGGTTGGGGTAGGCTTCTGTTATTGTCTTTCCAGGATAATGGAAATACCCATCTTCCAGAAATCATAAGGCCTTGGATATCCAGATGTTTACAACAAAAAGAAAGAATCTATTGGTACCAGTCTATACAGGGTAAGATATCACTGTCTAACATCTATATCTCTATCAATCTAAAATAGTTGTGGTTCCAATTTAATTATAAACCAAGCTGGCTTTGGAGATGGAACCGGCTCACTCCTTCTCTAAACCCAAGCATATTGATAAAAAAAAAGGTTGAGAGATTCTTCAGTCCCATATCAGAAGAGCCCTCTGGTGTGAGACAGAAGGAAACCAATTATAAGGGACCATTATCTTCAAGATTCTAATTCTCTCCATGCTTATTCTTGATTTCTTAGAATCCTTTCTTACATGTTATGACATCTTTAAATCCAAACCTTCCATTCTGATAAAAAATAAGTTTTTTCCAATAGCAATCTCTGAAGTCTCCAGAAGGAAGATGGGGCCCCAACAACAACAACTCTACCCAATCCAGAATGATGCCATGGTAATCATCATACTACAATTCTTGCCAGAATTTCAGACAGTCTTACCCATTACTCTAAGAGTTGCTGCAGAATCTACAGTTAGTCTTACTGAGATTTCACTATCTGAGCTTTCTCACAATACCCAACAGAGATACCATCGCCCCCTAAACAGCAGGAAACAATTCTAAGAAAACGACGCCCCTTATCACTTAGGTTTCATATTTCTCAGGGTTATGGATAATGGTTCTAGGGTTGGGGGTGGAAGAAACTGTTAAACTTAGTACTCTTCTTAATGAAAGAAAATATGTCTCAAAAAAAAAAAGGAAAAAGAAGAAAAGGAATGGATATGTATAAGATATTATGGTAGACTATCACATACATTAGTAAACAAATTTAGTAATATAGTAGCCTTTGCACTGTTATGAATTCTTATATGTTGATACAAATATAAACTTTTTATATTCCTATTTAAGATAATTTGTATATTGATATAAATATAGAACTATGTTTGTTATATTGTACACATATTTTTACTCTTATTTGAAATATTTGTATATTGATAAAATGTGAATTTATGTCTGTCATACTGTATGTATGTTCTACTTCTGTTTAAGATATTCTGTATACTGATATATATTTAGGATTATTATCATATTGCATATTGCACTATACATTCCTACCTCTGTTAAAGATATTTTGTGTATTGTCACAATTTGAAGTCATTGTCCTTTTACTGTACATTTGCTTACAGACTGTTTGCCGTATTTATAGGAAGCCTTAGTCCTTAGGTTTTTAGGTAGATGAGACTTACAGAGTTATTGTCACCTATGCTTGTCATCTCTATAATTATGTTAGTTAGGTTATCCAGATTTATAAATACATAGGTCAGATGGACAGGTAATCTTCAAACACTTCATGGACCTAGAGAATATGGCATTTAAATAATTTAGAATTCTGTTGACGTGAAACACAATTGCTCCTGGCAGTACCAATTTGATCCCGAGAGAATGTTGGGCTTCTAAGACATTTCCATTTGGAAGTTTGTCTTCTTGGCACAAAATGGCCTACTGGGCAAATAATTGCCCTTGCCTCAACTGCTGACAGTACAAATACTGTCCTTTCTGGACAAGCGGGACACAAGGAAAGTGACCACCATACTTTGCCAAGACAGGGTAAGATGGCCTTTCAGAATTCCTGCTCCTGAAAATGGTCTGTCAGATACTCTAGGCCTGTAGCCAATTTGAATGCACCAACGATGCTGAGAAACATTAGGTGACTGTCCAGGCTGCTAGCTGTCTCTGTCTACTCTTGCAAGACTCCCGAAAGTTGCTTGCGTCCTTCTCCCATTTCTCAGGTATTATTATATTCCTTCTCAGGTCTTTGATGAGATTGGAGATTAACAGTTATAGTTACAACTTACTGTATATACATATATAATATCTTAGATAGAATATATTAAGTATTAGACTCAGGTTCTTTAGGATAGGACACCTTTTAGAATGATCCTTGTAACATGCCACCTACCCATGCCCTAGACTTCCCTGGATTTTACTATGTGTTTTTTGCTTGATATTGTTTGCACTTATTGTAATTCCAACTTATCTAAGTCATTATCCCTCATTACTCCTGGGCAATATTTGCTAACCATCTCTTTGTATATAGTCTTGTATTAGGTTAGAACTTTCTTATTTAGACAAAAGGGGGAGATGTAGTGGATAGCCATCCCAGCATTGGCCTGGAAGTTCCAACCCCTGTTGAGGCTTCGGTAATGATCACACCCACAAGGCAGGGCAGAGGAGGGAGCTGAAGACCAAGGATCAAGAGGAGGGTTCTTGGTTCTGGGACCCTGGACACTGGAGGTAGACCGAGCAGAGTTCTCCAGAGAACACCGCCGGACTGCGCTATACCTTTGCCAGACCCTGCAACCTACCCCTTCATTTGTAAGTTACCCCACAAAATAAACCTCCCTTTTAACTACGTGGAGTGGCCTTAATAATTTAACCAATAAGGGTCTTATGAGGTGAGACTTCCTTAAATCCCTGCTGTAAATATAGGATACCATCCACAAAAAATATAGATTGGTCACTGTGCCATAGCACTAATCTAATAAATCACTCTGCAGCAAAGGCTGGTGAAGATTTCAGAGATGAAACTTTTTAGGAAACCTCATTTCTGTTCTCAGATTCCCCAAGGTCTCAGCCTGTGCCAGCCTTTCCTTGCTAACATTCAGAAGTACAAGTTCTCTCCCCTTGTTGAGACTCTTACCTGCTTTCTTCATTCGAACATAAATCGTAATTTGGATACAGATCATACCATAAGGTCTGTTTTTCTAAACTATCTCTTTTCCTTCCTTCCTTCCTTCCTCCTGTCCTTCCTTCCTTCCTTCCTTCCTTCCTTCCTTCCTTCCTTCCTTCCTCCCTTCCTCCCTTCCTTCTTTCCTTTCATTCACAGTCTGACTTCCAGGCCAGGATATTGAAAATATGATCTGGAACTTTTTAGCTCTCAAGAGAGACCTTAATTTTAACAGAACCAAAATGAGCTTCATTATCCTATGACCTATGTAACTGATCAACTTTTTCTTATCTCTACTTTTTCCCCTCCTCTCTAACATATTGTCTTTGGTTAATATTACAGACTTTTAACATAAGTTAATAAAAATAGGTTGTTTTGTTCAATAGATGTAAAGCATAATATTCTTTTTGTTTTACATAAGTTTGTGTTAATAGGCAGCAATGCTACTGCTATAGATAAGGAAATAGTAAACACTTTGTGAGGATTAGGAAATCCATAAGATTTTAAGGAATAAACAAAAAGAATTAATTTTTAAAAACTTTTATTTGTATATAATTTTAGCATTTATTATGATGAATTTGAATAAAATATTATTGTGCTTGCTAACTGTTATGTAAAGAATTACATAAATTACACAGCTGGAAAGATGGATCATGGTTAGGAAAACCTGCTGTTCTTCCAGAGGATCTAGGTTGAGTTTCCAGGATTCACATGGTATCTCACAACCCTCTGAAAGTTCAGTTCAGTTTCAGAGGATCTGACATCCTCTTTTGGTCTCTGTAAGTGCCAAGCACATAATTAATACACAGACATACATACATGCAGGTGAAACAACCAGACATGTAAAATACAAATAACTAAGTAACTCATGAATCAATGGTAATATCAGTTGTCTATAAGATGACACTGGTCTGCTATTTCAGCACTTCTGTTGAGTTTAAATCATCCCTTGTCAGTCAAAATACGTTTTTAACATGCTTCAGGAGCAAATGGTCCACAGAATGGATGAGTTAGAGGAACATCTGCAGGACGTGGATCTAAGGTCCCATCCTACCTCTATTATAAGTGGGAGGTCTTTCTGTTTTCACTAGAAATGCATACTAATTATGACCATAGTCCTTCACATCTCAGATATTACTATATCAGACTTATGTGCCCCCTTAGTGAATGTAGATTCATGTCACTGGGACATCACAGTAAGAAATGTCATGAGTGATTCTTATCCAACTGTCTTTGAAGTGCACCTCTCTCTATTGCGTGTTCAAAACAACCTTTCACTATAGTTCTTTTTCAGGTTCCTAAATTTATTATAGACGTATTGAGTTTTGTAATATAAGCATGGGTTTATTATGCTTTATATGTGTCTGTGTTTTATAAGCTCCTATGAATGCTGCCTGCTCAGCTTAAATGAAAGCAAGTGGGCAGTGTCTTGTCCAGAGACCAGGAAAAGGGATAAGATCAACACCAAGCTCCAAGCCCAAGGATAACATTGTTTATCTATTTTGAACTGTTCAATAAACCACCTTTATTTAAGTGGTTATATGTTGATGCCATATTTAATGAAGAGATATGAATACAATTGTCATTTTTTTAAAAAATCAGCTCAGGGAAAGCAGTTCTATAGTGTTCTACAGTGCATAGCTAAAGAGGACAAAGTGGTAGCCTCAAGAATTATAGGCTTTTTTTTGTGGAGATTCATAGGAAACAGCTGCTTTTGAAAATAATATATCTCTGTAATAAACTCATCATACTTAATATTATTCTTTCCTTATCTTCCCTTTCTTTTCCTTCTACCTCCATCTTGTACTTTCAAAAATACCTGGTCTAATTCCTGGGTAAGTTGCTTGATCTATTAGTGAATAATGACTTCAATTTATAAAAACAAAACAAACAAAAAATACCCAACAAACCATAAATCAGCAACAGTAGATTTTAAAAAATCACTTTGTTCTAAAATATGCTAGAAAGTCTGAAGGGATTTCTCAAAACATACTTGATGGCAGTTTTTTTTTTTTTTTGCTTAAAACAAACTTTGAGAAAACACATACAGAAAAATTTATAATAGTTTTAAATGAACATGAGGCCTTAATCCAGGGAATCAATAATGTAGTACTAACTGGTATGAAATAATAGCATCATGACTTGCATACCAAGGACTAATAGAAACTAATCAACTTAAAAAAGGAAAAATGTATTATATAAGAACAGTGACCAAGAGGGCAAATTTAATTCTTTTATCTGTTTCTTCTACTGATGATTGTGAAAACTTTAAATCTCACTTTCATGTGCTATCAGAGAGCATAGAAACATACTGCAAACTCATAGCTTCAAACCCAGAGAGTTAAACATGAGAATACATCTCAAATATGCACCTGATTTTCAATTAAAATTGAATTTTTGTGTTTAAACTTCACAGAGTTACACCTGAAATATTCAGTGTTCAATGTTCAATATTCAACATAGACATATTCATTATTTAATCACTGCTCAGCAATTGCTTACTTTGCTAATAATATGAAATTAAAAGAATTGCTATTGGTCTGATTTATTTTTAAAATACATATTTGGAAGGTGATTAGAGAAAAACAAAATTAAATACACATAGAAATTTTATATGAGTGGAAATCATGAATCTGAGGATTACTTATATATAATATATAAGTATATATAACATAATATATGTAAGTAATAAGTAGTATACATATATACATATCTGTATATTTGTAGCTCAGGATTACACACAAAGAAGGAAAAATTATGCTATGACAAGGATTAAATAAATTGTTTTCATATCTGAGTGTTTTAGTGCTCATAACAGTGTAAATACAGACTTATCTGTGGGACTCATTTTTCACCTTAATCTGTGCTATTGATATTCAATTTAAACATTTTATAACCAAGAAATAGTTTCTTGGACTTGAAAATAATTTTAGTGAGACATATTCATTGAACATATTAAAATGGAAATTACCATGTAGCACTTAAGTCTTGATCATATAAAAATTAGGAAATTCGGACAGTCAACATTGCTGTTCTTGAGGCATTTTATGCCAACTTTCCTTTCCTGCATGTAATGTCACCAAACTAGCTTGTTTGGATTAGAATTCAGTGCAGTGTAATGTTAGAGAATTACTCAGGAACATTACACTCCACTGAATTCTCATCCTGTGGGTTTAAATGAAGCAATGCCAGACACCTGCAAATACTGACAACCACACTGTTCTAAAAATTAAAAACAAACAACTCAATAAAAGGTTCATAGAAAGTGGGCTCATCACACATCGTGCAAACCTAAATGCTGTGCGTCTGTCTTCAGTTCATCATTTCACTGGCAGCTGCAACACTCTGGTCTTCTGGTCCAGGAGAAAGAAAATTCTAGAAGATGAAGGTTCTTCTGCTCATTGTTCTGGTCTGTTTGGTGTCTGCCACTGAGAAACCCTCACTGGTACAAGGATGGGCTTTCAGGGGGTTTTGCAGGGACAAAAGGGGCTATGGTGGATTTGCCACTTTTTGACCTGACAAGCAGTGTGATTCTATGAAAGTATTGGTCCACGTGCTTCTGTGCTGTAATATATTCCCATTTTTAAAAAAATTATTTGTTATATTTTTAAGGTTACAATGACCTCATTTGAGCTTCTTATATTGCCTAAACTGCATTTTTATTGGGTAAAGGGGGTAAAAAATATTTTAAAAATATGCCACGTTTTTTCTTAATTTGTATACACTTTAGCATAATGAACAATATGTTCATAGTTGAGTCTTAGTATATGATTACTTAATATATTTCACTATACCTCAAGAATGCAGGGATGAATTTTGATAAACAAAATAGAAAATTTAAATCAATCTAATACCTGCATGACAAAAAGATTGTGTGTCATGTATTTGAGGATGGATCCCTCTATGTGTTAGAAATGTCCTACAACAGACAATGTGTGGGATAATATTGATATGAATTATAATCCTATTATGTTTCCAAATAAGAGTTGTCTTTTGAAGTGTGTGTGTGTGTGTGTGTGTGTGTGTGTGTGATTACTGTTCACAAATGCTGCAGCAAAGGTGTAGAAATCAGAGATAAAACCACCCAATGGGATCATTGCTTCCTCTTTGGATAATAGTGATTTCTCAGTGGAAAATCAATTCTAATGCCTTGGCATATGAAGATGTTTTATCATCCAAATATTCATTGCATGCATTTATACGTAGATTTTATTATGTTTTCCTCTAGATTATTTATGTGTATTAAAGCTTCTTTGTAATATAAACCTATAATCTGTATTTTACACTAAATTTTTTCCTCTATATTTTTCCTCAATCATATTTACTATGGTATAAAACTATTAGCTTTATTAAGTAAATATATATATGTTTTAAAATAATATGTGAGGTAATTTTTAGTAAAGGAACAAAAATACACAATAATGCTGTTATCATACTACATATGTAATAAATTTTTTTAAAATTTTTTAAAATTTTATTATTAATTTAATTTTACATATCACCCACGGATTCCCCTGTCCTCTCTCCTCCAACCCCCCAGCCTTCCCCCACAATCCAGCCCCTCCTTTCCCCACTCCTCCAAGGCAAGGTATCCCCTGGGGAGTCAGCCCAGCCTGGTAGATTCAGTTGAGGCAGGTCCAGTCCCCTCCTCCCTACACCAAGGCTGAGCAAAGTGTCTTAGCATAGGCCCTAGGTTCCAAAAAGCCAGCTAATGCACAAAGGACAGGTCCTGGTCCCACTGCCTGGGGGATAAATGCCTCCTAAACAGTTCAAACTCATCAACTGTGTCACTTATCCAGAGGGCCTGGTCCAGTTACATAGGGGCTCCTCAGCTATTGGTTCACAGTTCATGGGTTTCCGATAGTTTGGTTCTTTGTCACTGTGCTTTTTCCAATTATGGTCTCAATATCTCTCACTTATATAACCCCTCCTCTCTCTCAATGGTTGGACTCCTGAAGCTCCACCTGGGGTTTGGCCATGAATCTGCATCTGCTTCCACCAGTCACTGGATAAGGGTACTATCATGACAGTTAAGTGTTTGGGCATCAGATCACCAGAGTAGGTCAGCTCAGGCACTCTTTAAAACATTGCCAGTAGTCTATAGTGGAGGTATCTTTGTAGATTTCTGGGGACCTCCCTAGCACTCTGCTTCTTCCTATTTCCATGGGGGTATTAAATTTATCATGGTGTCTCTTTCCTTGTTTTCTCATTCTGTTCCTGATCTAGCTGGGATGTGATAAATTTTTATAACACTATATAAAAATAATATTCTATTCCTCTAGTTGAAAATCTATAATTTAGTTTTTCTAGCCATCATTCTATTTAAAAATTTTACCTAATTTATTTTGTTATTTTATGTATGTGTGTTTGCTCTGCATGTTGCATTATGTTTTAACAACACTCACAAATGCCATATGATATCCTCAGAATGATGTTACAGGAAGTTGTCTGCCAACATATGGTGCTGGGAATTGAACCCAGATCCTCTGACTGGTGAGTCAAATTCATATTAATTTTTAGTTTTCAGGGAAATTTACTACCATCTACCTAGCATCTGACACTGTGAGTGTGACTCAAGAAAATAGTGAATTCAGGATGTTGATGCATGAAGTTAAGTTTCTTAAGAATTACACACTCATGAGCATGAATTTCTATGTCAGGTAAGAAAATTTAACTCAAGGAGAAGAAACAGTTTATTGAAAGGGGACTCAAAGCATTCTCAGTATCTTTCTGAAATGGGAAGATGATATGGATCTAATAATATTTTCAGGAAAGCTGGAGTTGAGAGTCACTGTGACTAAAAATAATCTTTAGCACTTAGCTTTTGATGTTCTAATTTTTTCTATTAAATATTGAAAATACAAACTCAGGGAGTAAAAAATACATTTGTGAATAAAACTGATGTTTGCTGAAAGAGAAATATTGATGAATGTGAATAAAAGGAAAATCTGAGATGGTAAATATCAAAAATGTAGTGTTTATAACCTCATCATGAAAAATGTTTCTCCTTTTGAAAATCATCCTGATAATTGGATAGCTGCCGTTGCATCAATGAGGTCTCTGGCATAGCTTTTGTGACTGGGAAATCTTATAGATTATGAGTCTGAAGCCCATTTTCTTCCACACAGCTTGTTGTGCACTGAAATTCCATGTAGATCTGAAATGAACCACCATTCAAAAATACTATTAGTGAAAATATTTACAAACCATGGAATATTTGCAATGGGCACAACATCTAACATGTCTCATTTTCAGCAAGATCATTCTTGAGACAGAAACACATGTGAGATAATAAATGCTAATAATAAGTGGTTATTATTTATTATTTTGTGTTTAGGAAAAATGGGATGTACCAGCTACATACTGTTTTGTAGATGTATCCGGCTTGTTAAATAAGAAACACAGAATCGATTGCAGAGTTAAAAACCACGAGGTCAGAGCAAAAGCGGAAAACCTTACCCTTCACTGCTTCTGCGGTTCCTCCTCTCCACAAGAGACCTACTTCTCTGTGTCCTGTCTATTTAAAGACTTTCTGTTCTGTTTTCTCATTGGTTGTAAACCCAGCCACATGACCTCCTCATCACTGCCTGTCTGTACAGACCTCCAGGTCGTCTATGGTTGGTATTGAGATTAAAGGCGTGTGTCTGCCATGCTGGCTGTGTCCTTGAACACAAAGAGATCTGCCTAGCTCTGCCTCCCAAGTGCTGGGATTAAAGGCGTGCCCCACTACTGCTCGGCTTCTGCTCTGGCTTGCTCTGACCTCAAGGCAATTTTATTGACATACAAATAAAATCACATTTCAATACAAATAAAATATCACTATACTGTTTGGGTGGACAAATCTCCATATCAGTTTTCCTTTACTATATGTGAGTATCTCTGGTTTAGAACTGGTGGTGGTATTTAATTTTTCTGTAACAAATCTGATTTTTATTAGGAGCATCTTTAGCAGGCAACTGGTTCATTGTGTCTCATATTACAGCATATTTCTTTTCTTTTTTTTTTTTTTTGGTTTTTCAAGACAGGGTTTCCCTGTGTAGCTTTGTGCCTTTCCTGGAACTCACTTGGTAGACCAGGCTGACCTCAAAATCACAGAGATCCACCTGGCTCTGCCTCCCGAGTGCTGGGATTAAAGGTGTGCACCAGCACCGCCCAGCTATATTTCAACAATCTAAAATGCAGCAAAAAGAGTGAGACTAAGTTCATCATTGGGACCTAGGTGTTACATGATGTCAGTCAACATTTTCCCCAAATTTACTATTACCCTGAGTTTCAGGGAGGCAGAACCAGACATGAGTAAAATCTCCACTGTAGAGAGCTGCGTGCCACACCCTAGAGATGGCGCTGGCTTCCGCCTTCCGCCTTCCGCCTTTCCCATGGTGAGCGCTCTCGGTAGTAAACAACTCCATATTTGGCTTGGCTTTAGGATCTGGCTTGCTTCCATATACCTGGACCTGTCCTTGATTCCCACGTGGCGGTTTAGGGTTGGCTACCCAGAGGCTGTTAGGGCTGAGGGGGGGCTCCCCCCGGGGTCAGAAGATTGTTCAAGGTTCCTGAATAAACTGCAGAAAGAAGAGCTTGGTGTTGTGTCTTCCTTGCTGGTCGAGGCAGTTGCGACACTCCACTATCTGCCTTCCATTTTTTGTTAGAATTTATACAAATGTTTCCCTGACTCAATAATTTAATGCAAAAATGACAATATATTTTGTAGTGTCATAGTATCAATACTGGGTTTTTTTATGAAGTAATTGTTTGATAATGTTGTTTTAGAAACAATATAATTAAAAATAAATAATAGATATATGCAAGTAACATTTTGTGGGCTCAGAGAGTTATATTCATGAATAAATATATATTACATCTATCTTATAATTTATTATTTATATAATATAAGATATAACTTATATATATAATATATAATAAAATAATGAATGTAAGCATGTACTGATAATCATTGAAAAATGGGTCTGTATTTGAAGGAGATTGTAGAGGGACATACACTATGATTATAAGGAAAAAAGGGAAGTATCAAAATGAGATACTAATATAAAAATCTCAAAATAAATAATAAATAAGTAAGAAGGAGAATCTACATCATGTTCTCATGAAGAAAAAATTATTTCTTCTGAGACCCAAGTAAATTTTATGTTTTGCTACATTTTGTCTCAAACACTACCCTCCCATTCAAAGCCAACTTTCTTAATGATTTTGGGAACTGGCAGATTCTGACTGTAGCACTGGGTATGTAAATCTGATATGAGATAGAACTAATTTTTCTGTTTGTTAATTGCAACATATCTGTATCCCTGCATTTCATTGCATGATGTACTGCTGAAGGAAGTTGTTCACTCATGTGTTTTCAAACATAATCCCAATTGTGTGAAATTAGAGTTGAATTGTATAGGATGATAATTTTAACAATAATTTTAATAGCCTTGATTTTTAAATCAGCATCTAAGATGAGATGGAAATTTATTTACTTATCTGCAGGAAGAACATTTGACCCGACTTCAGAATAATTTATCTGACAAGCATCAACATTATGGAGGGTGGAATGAAGTAGCAAGATTTCCCAACTGAGAACAATTTGATGAATTCAGACATTTAGGTATGATTATAAGGAACATCTCTTATGACTTTTCCTCAATGAAATGAAGCCACAGGAATAAATATCACTGAAGAAATGCTGAAAGACTATATGAACCTGATGCGTTACTATGAAATCTCTATAGAAAATATTAAAAAAGTCTATGAAGCAGGTAAGTCAGTTTCTGTAAATTGGCCTGAAATTAGAGCAAATCACAAAGATTCTTGTTTTCATTTAATGTAAAATCCTTACAGAAAATGTGGAGGAAATCCAATTATATTTTAAACTTTTCTCCTTTTTTGTTGCACCTCACAGATGCTTGCCCTAAGTGAGAGCATTGATCCCACATGCAGAAACAAGGTACTATGAACTGTTCCTAATCACTGGAATAAAATTTTGAGGTCTATTCAATTGAGTAAACACAAAGTATTCATAGTTGTCACTCTGGAACTTCTGTACACCCTCCTATTATCAGAAATCATTACGGGCTTCATGTGTGATTAAATGTATGAACTCCCTATATTGCCAAAGTGTTTTCAATAAAGCACCTAATGTGCATCATACAGTGGATTCTACCAGGAGCTGAAAGTGTCTCATGAATAGGAATTGTGAAACCTAACAGCTAGAAATTTATAAATCTCCTAGGGATATCAGACAGTATTGAGAGTCACTGGTAGCAAAAGTCCATGAGAATATACAGCAGTGACAATTAGAGTTTCAGAAGGTCAACCTATCAGAACTAAGGGTTCTGTTAGAGGAAACAATCATGCAAGGCATTATGGATTTACTGTCTTTTGAATGAACTGACTGTCTCATGTTGTAAAATTCTTGTGCCATAAAAGCTATGATTCTTCCCATTTACCGTGCATCTCCATGTTATCTGTACATGTAATCTCACAATTGCATCTCAATCTTGGGCACAACTTTTTCTATACATCTGGGATAATGGAATAACTATCCCCAGTTGTGTTTATTTTTCATTAACATAAATCTGGCCAGGACCATTCTCCAGACAAAAGTATTTCAGCAAAGATACCTTTTTTCCAAGGGCAAAATTGCACATAGATCAACATTAGCTCATCTCACTCACAGATAAGAGAAAAGAACCAATAGCAATTAAATCCTCAGCCCCTTCCCTTTACCCAAGTTTATTTACACAAGACTCTAATTTAAGAAATTTACTGCTCACCATCCTGGGATGATGTTTTAGCCATTTGCTACTTACTGAGTTAAGGCAGTTACTTCCCACTGACCCAAGGAGATGGCCTCCAGGCCAGGCAGGGGATAGGTGCCAAGCTTCTTTCTTGTGCAAATTAAGTTTTAATTCTTCCTTAGCCAGGTTCTATTCCTAGATTTTCTTCTCAGCAATTATTCTGAGCAAAAGTGCTTTTACTAATCAAATGCTACATGCTCTCACATAGGTTGCTTAGCCACCTAGCATATGTCTCCCTCCCTATCAAAAAGCAGCAGGAGCCTGGACCAGTGGGAAAAGTGGCGCCAAAGACCATTTACTTTCTTGTGACTTACTGACACCTAACATTCTACCTAGCCATTTCTAGATTATAGTTTGAGCAGATAATTTCCCTAATTGATCTTAGTCTTTAGTTGACCCTACCAAAGAACTCCCCTTTAGTCACTCCCCTTTTGGGTTGTAATTGGAAGCTGACAATTAATTGCTTTATGTATGGGTCCTTATCACCTCTCTCTGTGACCCTGAAAACTTCAAGCCTCAAGTTGCTTTGCCAAATAATTGCTGCATATATATATATATATATATATATATATATATATATATATATATATATATATATATATTGCTCTGAGGGTACTAGAGGAATTGATTGAGAAGAACAGAGATGAGGATGGACATGAAAAGAACTAGGTAGAATGATGAGAGAACAGCAGGAGGGACCGAGAGGAGCTAAGTAAGAGAGCAGAAAAGAAAATTGACCCAGAAGAATAAAGTGAATGGACTAAAGAACTCAGTGTGCTTAGATTCATTGAATATCCTTCAGATTAGTATCCATAGCTACTTGTAGCATCTGTTCTGGACCCTGATTGAAATCCCCTCAAGGCAGGTACTTGGGTGGGGGCAGGGATTCATTAAGGTACTTTATTTTTTCTATGTGTTTTTTTTTTTTCAGAAAAATTTCAAAACTGTCTTAAAGGAACACACAGTGTACAGTGTCTCCAGGATAATGGATTCTCATATGTACATGTCTGAACTGGCTTTATTACAAATCATGGTAGAATATTTCACAAAAAGCAATCAAGTATATATATGAATATATACATATATATGCATGTAGCAGCAGCAATTGAAAATAAAGTTTTTATTAAACTTAATGGTAGAATTGTTTTACAATGTGCTTGTGAATACATCCATACATAAATGTATGCTGCACCAATTAATTGAAAAAGAGCAGAGGGAACATATGGGAGCTATAGAGGGAGAAAAACTGACATCATTATGCTTTAATATTGAAAATAAAAGAACTAAAAATCAGTTGCAACCACTCATAAGACATCTTGAAACATCAAATCTGTATCATCTCTCACAGCACTAGATAGAGAAAGCTGGAGACTGTGCTTGTAACTACAGTAACAGCTCAAAGTCTACCTGTCAGTCAGGTGCAGGGAGACCCTGTCTCAAGAATAGGTTATAGGGTAATGAAAACCAACCATACTTTTACACACTTAAATGCTTGGATACGTATGTATCTCTACAAAAAACACTCATGGTTTGATGCACACATATACAGGAGTCAGGATATCATCAGTAGACATGGGATGCTGTATAATTATCAGGCATGCCCAATGCTATGAGGAAATTCCAATGATTTCATCAATTATTTTAAAAAAGTTCATTATAAGTAGGTTTTTACATACAATATATTATGAATAACATTTCCCCTCCCCCAACTACTCCCAGAGTGTGTCTACCTCCCCATCCACCCAAATTCATACATGTTCAGTTTCTTTCTCATTAGAATACAAATCAATGTTTTATTGAAGACATAAAAAACCTCATATACCAGAGTATTCTCTGGATGTGAGTTGTTATAAGACATTCAGGATTCTGGTTGAGGCTGAAATAAGAGAGGGAAAATGATGACATTATTAGCTATGGTAACTTGTAGGTTGGTGGTGGGCAGGGCCTGTATGTGCATTACACAGGGCCCACCTCACCTGTTGTCATGAATAGAAACAGTGTCCCCAACCCTATGCCATTCAGTGCTAGGTTAATGATTCACACTGACACTTCCTGAGAGGTGTTGATTTAAAGTCATATTTTAGCATATAAAAATGACATGCAAACTAAGAGCCCTGAGGGTAGAATTGTCTGCCTCAGGAATGAGATCTCTCATTGATTATCCAGTACCAGGTGATCAGCTCTGAAATCATATACACCCAAACAACACAAAACAGACTCAACATGTGCTGTGGGATGTTCTGTATGTCAAATGTGTTGCTCTGATTGGTTAAAATAAATAAAGTGCTGATTGGCCAGTAGCCAGGCAGGAAGGATAGGGTAGGCAGGACAAGGAGGAGGAGTATGCTGGGAAGGGAACACTGCCAGCCACCACCAGGACAAGGAAGATATAAGGTACTGGTAAGCCACAAGGCACGTGGCAAAGTATAGATTAATAGAAATGGGCTAAATATAAGAGTAGGAGCTAGACAATGGTAGGCCTGAGCTAATGGCCAAGCAGTTTAAATAATATGAATGTCTGTGTGTTTATTTTATAAGTGGGTTGTTGTACTAATAGGGCTTGGCAGGGGCTGGAGAGAAGCTCTCCAACTACAAATGGCGCCCAACGAGTTGGCAAGAGTTTCCACTTAAAACCTGAGAAAAAAGATTCTAAAACAGAGCTAAAAACAGCTTCCTAGTTGTTTCTCTCAAGTTAGCGGCAGCCTGCTTGCCGGTTTGAGCTACTATGGCTGGTTCCTGGCATGTGTGTCTGACCTGCAGTGTGGTGGGAATGAGTAGTCTACAAGCGGCACTTTACTCTGCTGCCCGGTGGATTTAGCCTTTGCTAGTTTTTAAAAAAAAAAGTTTCTGGGCTATGCGCTGCTTTGATGTAACTACTTCTGATAGTTGATGGTACACATAGCTCCAGACCCAGAGCTGGTGGTAAACTGTACCACCGCCATGTTGGGAAGCTGAGGTGGGTGGAGCCAGCAGCCACAGTGGTGTTTCTATATTACAAAGATGGATATTACACAGAGAATCTGGTTTGTGTTGTCTTTCAGATTTTTAACTGCAGAAAAAGATTTGATTATAAAAGCTGTTGAGTTAAACAAATATGTAAATTTTAAAGGTAACTTGACTTCAAAATTTGTATATAAGGACATGTTGCTTTGGAAAAGAGTCTCTACTTTTGTTTCCACAGAAAGCCAGAGGCTATGGATTTGTTCCAGATTAAGATACATCAGGTTTGGTCAGCCAAGACCACCTGAAAGGTCTCCGATGACACAATGGAGATGTGTCCACATGATCCAACATTCATAATGGTTTCAAGGCAACTGGCTCAGAGATTTACCCTCACGGACTACTCTATAATCCTAAAATTTTCTTTGTGTCCCCATAAGATACAGTGCCCCCCTCCAGCAGGAAGTAGTAAGAGAAACTACACCCAAATTCCCAAAATTATCAAGCTGGCTTTGGAAATGGAATTGGGTCGCTCCTTCTCTAAACCCAGGCATATTGCTAAAAGAAAAGGTTAAGAGATTCTTGTGTCCCAAATCAGAAGAGCCCTCTGATGTGGGACAGAGAAAAACCAATATTTTTATTTAAATCAGGTTGATTATAAATATGATCTCTTTCTAAAGAAGAAAAGGGGATAGGATATAGATACGATAGGATGAAAGGGTAGATTAATGAACTTACTTTTAAAGAACAACTTGTTTAAAATGTTTTACATTGGTATAGATTTTAGTCTATTGATACAAACTTAAAAGTTAATTTTGTTATACTGTATATATACTTCTACTCTCATTTGAGGTATTATGTTTATGCAACTCATTTAAATTGTAATGGATAATTAAAAAATAGATTAACAATTAGTCATCTATGATAGTCAAACTTATATGTAACATGTTAGGTAAGTTTTCTAGGTATACATAGTTATATTTCAGATAGATAGGTAATCTTCAAACACTTCAAAGACCTACAGAATATGGCATTTAAAATACTTTTAAAAATTTAGACTTTCTGGACAGTGAGACATGTCTGCTCTTGGCAGCACCGATTTACTTCAGAGAGGAGGACGGACACTGAAGACACGTCATATGGAGTTTATCTTCACCTTGGCAAAAATAGCCATTTGGGCTAGAAACTGTTCTTGCCTGGACTGCTTGATCTACTGGACATGCAGGACCCACAGAAAGGTGACCACTGAACTTTGCTTGACAAAATGGTCCTTCAGGCTCCTGCTTCACAGAGGAAACTGCCAGACATTGTACAGGACACTGAAAAAAGTGAACAAGAGACTCTAGCCCTGTGGGCTGAAGACAAATGCCCCAACGTTACAAAGGAACATTAGGTGACTCTCCAGGCTGCCAGCTATCTCTGTCTACCCTACAAGACTCCCGAAAGTTGCTTGCATCCTTTTCCTGGTTCTCAGGTAATATTATATCCTTCTGAGGTCTTTGATGTGGTTGAAGACTAGATAGTTATAATTTCCTCAGTTATGATACAAGATAAGTTAGATATAAAACCTTGGACTCACAAATATAAGTTAGATAGGATATCTTCTTTAATATTGTATCTGTAATTCTTGCTTGATAATTATTTTGTTATCTGAAATTTTACTATATAAAAGTTAAAATCTTGCTTTTTGAAAAAAAGAAAAGGGGAAGTGCTATGGGATGTTCTGTATGTCAAATGTGTTGCTTTGATTGGTTAAAATAAATAAATGCTGATTGGACAATAGCCAGGCAGGAAGGATAGGGTAGGTGGGACAAGAAGGAGGAAAATGCTGGGAAGGAAAGGCTGGGAAGGGAACACTGCCAGCCACCACCAGGACAAGGAAGATATAAGGTACTGGTAAGCCACAAGGCACGTGGCAAAGTATAGATTAATAGAAATGGGCTAAATATAAGAGTAAGAGCTAGACAATGGTAGGACTGAGCTAATGGCCAAGCAGTTTAAATAATATGAATGTCTGTGTGTTTATTTTACAAGTGGTTTGTTTTACTAATAGGGCTTGGCAGGGGCGGGAGAGAAGCTCTCCAACTACAGACATGCAACTCTTTTATATTTATATAGACATGTATGTTTATGTATATAACAATAATAATTTAAAAAGTCTATGAATGTGAAAAGGAGTAAGACATACATGAGGGATTGGAAATAGGAGAGTGTGAGGGGTCAATGTAACTATATTTGAATATGTTTTGTGTATACTTATATAAAGTGTATTTATGTTTTATGTTATATATTTTATATAATATATTTATATTGGTATGACTAATATATGTAATTATTGTTTAAATATTTACATAAATATGAAATATATTTAAATATAGATTGATATTTGTATATTAATGTAAATACATATTAAATATGTTAAATATATGTATATTAACATATAATTGTACTATGGTGGATTAAATAAAAATAGCCCCCATAGGCTCATTTGTTTGGTCATTAGGGAGAGATGCTACTTGGGAGGGGTTGGCCTTATTTCAACATGTGGCCTTGTTGGAGAAAGTGTGCCACTGGGGGTGTGATTTGGAGTTTCAAATGCTCAAGCTAGGCCCAGTGTCCCTACCTGCTACCTAAGGGTCAGGATGTAGAACTCTCTGCTCCTTCTCCAATACTATGCCTGCAAGTGGCCATGCTTCCCATCATGCTGATAATGGACTATAACTCTGCAACTATAAGCAAGTCCCAATGAAGTACTTTCCTTTGTAAGAGTTGGAATGGTCATGGTGTCTCTTCACGTCAATAGAACACTGACTAAGACATGTACCATAAGTGTTTTCTCCTTAGAATTAAAAATATTCTAAAAAAAAAAAAAAAAAAAAACAGTAAAGGATTTTGTTATTTGAGGGAATTGTCAAAGTAAATTAAGCTGAAATAGAGTCTAGAAAGTTCCAGAAATCAAAAATGTAGGTCACATTTTCACAAAAATGTGAAAAAATATTTGAGGTAGCAATATAGTGATCATGGGAGCTTTCAAATATCCAGAGAGATGAAGAGCATAGGTGTGCTTAAATTTTTGAGTCCAGCTCCAAGAATCTTTCTAATTACATATAAAACCCCTGATTTAATATTCATACTGCAAGTGTGTGGCTGTGTTTGGACTCCTGTTACCAAACTGTGTTCCTTCTCTTTGCTTAAGTTAAGAATTCTTGTATGAAAGAAACAAATCCCTGAGAAAAAGGAAAGGCAATTGCCTCTTCTTTCCCTCAGCCCTAGTGACTGCATCTAATTTTGCCAGTAGAGAACACAATTCTCCCATTCATGAACAACACATGGCTCCATTCCAGAAATCCTACAAAAGGAAATAATAACCCAGATTGACATTTTGGGAACAGATGAGTCAATGCCCTTTAGTACTTTGAAAATTCCATTTTCACTCTGATATCTTAACACTTTTTATAGCTAGAATCCTATATGAAAGTAAAAAATAATAAAAAATAAAAAGTAAAACAAAAACAAAAATAAAACAATCCCAATATGAGAGGTAAAATGGAATTACTATTTATTAAACACAGTATAGGTGAATATTACTGCTTAAAATTGTTGTTCTGGATTCAACCCAGAATAAGCAACATTAATGGAGGTGCAGAATTTCCCACCACATTATGGGTGCAGTATTTATCTTCCATCACATCATTTCAGCTCTAATATGAGTGACAAACCCACATCAGTAGAAATTAGGCTGATAACAACAGCTGAAACCATAATCTTCTCTTTGCTGAAGCTTGCCATGTCCCCTGCACAGAAGTCCCAATTAGAACAACAGTGAGAAGGCTATGTTGTTTACACTCCTGTGTCTTGGTTGGCTCTGTGGATTCAGATTGCCATGGCAAATGTTTACTGAGGAGACTAGTATCATGACAGGGCTGCAGTTCAAGATTACTGAGGGAGGTATGGAGATTCACCTTTCATTGAGGGCAACAGCCATTGCTATAGTTTGCCTATAGCCAGGTGGATGAGCCCACATATGCACTCAAGTGGGAAACACTATTTGGATTTAGTAGGTGAGAAAACAAAACAAAACAAAAACATGAATTTGATAGAATTATGGGAGATATTTGGGTAGCTAAAGGGAGAGGGTCAGGGTAGATATGACAAATATATACTATATACCTTTTGGAAAATTTAAAAACAATGTATAATCCTCCTTTCCTACAAAATAGACATTGCTAATTGTGTAGAAATTTGTAGTTTCCTCATAGATTTCTCAGTTTATTGTGATGAGATTTTCAAACTGGTTCTTTATTGTCTTTCAATATTCACAGGCTTTTTATATTCACTGTTATATTGCTGTGAAGACACACCATGACCAGGGCAAGTATTAAAGAGAAAGTGTTAAATTGGGGTTTGCTTACAGTTTTTTGAGATTTAGTCTGTTATTATCAAAGTAGAGAGCATGAGAGCAGGCCTGGATCTGGAGCAGTAGCCAAAAGCTACATCCTGATTCCTAGAGTATGAACTTAAATCAACAACTCTTTCTGAGAATACATTGCACACAGGACCAAGAGGCATCAAGCTGGAACTTACCCAGAAGCTTCTTCAGTAAGATCTGGCTCACATAGTATCCTAAGGTGCTATTTAAGTGTTCAAGTTAGAAAAACAATTAATATTCCTATCCATCTCTAAAGCCAATGAGCCACCACAATGATCACAATGCAAAAAATCCCTAAAGGTGCAATAGTGCCACTTACATTTTTTGGGAAACCAGCAGCTGTCTTTTTTTCAATCTAATTTATTGAATTTTTATATGTGAATAGTCTATTTACATAATTCCCACCATCAACCTACTTCGGCTTCTCCTCTGTATCTCTACCCCATCTCAAATTCATTGTCTTTTCATTAGTTGTTATTTTCAATACATATACAGATAAATATATGTTTGTGTGTGAGAATAAATCTATAAATACAAGTGACAATTGAATTCCCATCCAAAATTTTATGTCTACAACACAATCCCTACATGTAAGGCTCAGAAATTCCACAGACAGAGAACAGAATGATCATAGGAGTAAGATGACCAGGACATCTGCTATGATGTTGCATCTTTTCATATGCCAGAGGAGTTGTACCAATGAAATCTCAACAATATGGTTGCCTATACAAGACCTTCATAATGTCAGACCTAGTTGACATGTCAATGTTGATTGGGGAAATCTCATAAGATTTTGCCTTACATGAAGAAGAAAGATAGCTAATTAGTGATTGATGTGTGTGTGTGTGTGTGTGTGTGTGTGTGTGTGTGTGTGTGTGTGTGTGTGTGTGTGTGTGTGTGTGTGTGTGTGAGAGAGAGAGAGAGAGAGAGAGAGAGAGAGAGAGAGAGATTTACTTTTCCCCAACCATGACTTACATAACTCTATAAAAGGTGGTCAGCTTTAAAAACAGATGTATTAACAACACTGAATAGACTCATTAGTTGCATTTATACAGTTAATCATGTGTGTGTGCATGTGTGTGTAGATAGATAGAAGTGTAGACAATAGATAGATAAGTAGGTAGATAAATGGATAGATAGGCATAAGATAGATGTTACAAAGAAGATTAATAGATGACATATAGGTAGGTAGGAAGACAGACCGATATATAGATAAAATGATAGAGAGATAGATAGGTAGATAGATAGGTAGATAGATTACTGATAACTTTAACTGTCAACTTGACACAAGCTATATTTGTCTCAAAATGGAGTCTCAGTGGAAGGTTGTGTACATTGGATTGGCATTTGGGCATTTCTTAATTATTATGGGAAGACCTCATTCACTGAGAGTAAAGGCTCCCACTCCTGTCACTCAGCTTTAAATCTGTAGCCTGTAATGTCCAGTGGGGGTGTTTTTGCCCTACACACAATAACTCCATTTCACCTCTTAAATTATGGATGTCTATAATTCAGGAAGTATTTACTGCCCTAAGTTTTTCTATGAGATACTTTTCAAGCTGTGAACCTTGTGAGCTACCAAACTGACAATATTGAAAAAATGTATCCATTGGTGCAAGTCCTGGTTAGGTTTTGTCTACTTGACACAAGCTCAAGTCATCTGGGAAGAGGGGACCGCAATGTAGGAGAATCCTCCATGAAATTGGCTTGTTGCATATCCTATGGGCATTTCCTTGGTTGATAGTTTATGCAAGAGGTCATTAAATTTTAAAAGTGTATGAATGAATTATTCTACTGCTTTTATCGGCTCAAATAAGGTAATTATATACTCCTATTATTGTCAAAAATAAGTGGCATTAATATGTAAGTGATTCTGTGAGCAGAAAAATGTCATTGCTTACAAACATCAAAATTAATAAAACTTTTGGGTTCTTATAAATCACTTTTAATTAAAGGAGCATGGAAATGTGAATTTTTTTTATTATCTCTCTACTGTTGGAAAGAAATTATTCACAATTAGGAATTTAATGTTTTACTGTTACTAATTTACAGTTAGTCTTTTCCTGTAGTATATGAAAGAATTTACTTATCCTATGATTTTATCAAACTGTTCCTCAATAATGCTGTGATGTCCAATAACATGCCTCCCATCATGACTAAGAACCTTGAGTCAAACATGAAAACCATTTAGGTCAAAGTGTATGGTATGCATCTTAATCATAACGTGGGAAACAGACCTCCCCAGACTCTCAAACAGATGATGGAATACACTCTTTATTAAAGATGTGTAAACACTTAATACTTTAACCTAGTCAATATGATGATGGAATAATTCAGCATGCATGAACATAATATAAAAGCACCAAAACTCAAAATTATTGCTCCCCAAACAAAGATAATTAAAAATAGTTGGAAATATATGTAATATAAAAGAAATAATGTTACTGTAAAAACATATTGCAATAAGAATAATACTGGCCAATTTGAATTTCATATTCTACAATGTTTCCTGGTAAAATTAAATACAGAATCATTTGATGTTGAAAATTACCAGGTAGATTATAACTGAGAAAATCTCACTATTAATCCCTCTGGATTTAGAGAGTTTAATCCTTTCTACCTAGCTTTTGTTCTTCTCACAAGTCCTTTATATTTTAAATTTTATTTTAATTTTGTTTTCTGTTGTTATTTGTTCCAGATGTTCATATGAGACATGCACATATATGAGACATGCACATATATGAATTATTCTTTGAAGGACAAATTCATGCATTTCAAAAAGTTCACCTGATAGTCAAAAAATATGACTATGACTCCTCAATGGGCCAATGTTATCCAAAGAAATATTGACTGTTTTGGACCAAAAACAAACATTTTAAACTCCTGATAACCAATTACCATTTGTAGAATATTTAGTGTAGGCTCTGCATTTTCCCATGAACTTTAGTTCATAAATCTGCTCAGCCTTGGCAATTACTGAGCTTTACATTATACAGTTTTTTTTGGAGCAGGTACATGATGAATTTTCTGCATGTATCAGTGTCCTCTACCCTTGTGGTGAACTTTAATCCCACAAAGGTTAGAAAGACAGAAAAATACTTCTTGCCACATGTTCAGAAATTATTCTGACCTCCTCTGAAGATTTGCACATTGCATAGCACAGAGTACAAAGGGGAAAATTATTTGTGGTGTGCATGGTGTGAAATCTCAGACACCATAAATGTTAGTTCACAAATCTCTGCTCAGCCAATCAGCATTTTATTTATCAGCCAATCAGAGCAACACATTCACAGCATGCAGAGTGCCATCACCCATCATCTGTCCCATAGAGAAGATGCTCCTCGTGAATGTCCAGGTTTTTCAAGTTCAGTTGAGCTTTGAACACTGGTAGCACGTCCAACCTCTTAATGTTTTCTCCCTTTTCACTTTTAGAAGAGGTCAGTCAAGGAACCCTTCATTTAATAATTTGTTTGTTGCTATTACTTGTCAAGCAAATAATAAAACCACTGTGTACCACATGATCATGATTGAACCTTTTCTACATATCTTGGTTGGCAGTGATATTTTCAAGTTGGAATTGTAATATTTAGAGATAAGATCAGTTTGAAGAGAAAGTTAACTGAAGAATGACTTGTTACAGTCAGTACAAATGACAAACCTCCATGGTGTGTCTCAGGAATAGTTGTTTATGATTCTGCTCCAGTTAGTGAATGGAGAGTGAAGGACACAATCTTCTCCACTCATCATCCTTTATAAATCCTTCACCCACAGATTGTGCTTATTCTTGATTCCTGAAATAAAATACACTGGAGTCCTCATTTAGTAGTCAGGTTATGAATGCCAAGAATGAACTTGCTGCTCTTAAGGGTCTATGAATAAATTCACAGAGTAGATTTATCTCTGTGATGAATATATTTACTTAGTGTTTAAGTGGCTCTAAAAATTGAGATAGTGGGAGTATAATTTTAATAATACAGTCTGGGAACATGACCTAGTCATTGTTCTATTGCTGTGAAGAGACTTCATGACCATGGAAACTCTTGTGAAAGAAAGCATTTAATTGGGAGTTTGCTTACAGTTTCACAGGTTTAGTTCATTATACTCATGGTGGGGGACATGGCAGCTCACATTCATACATGATGATGGAGAAGCAGCATATAGTTCTATACCCTGATCTATAGGTGGGGGTGGGGGTGGGGGAGAGGAGAGAGAGGGAGGAGGGAGAGAGACTGATTCTGGACTTGGCATGGTCTTTTGAAACCACAAAGCCCAATCCCAATGACATGCATTCTTCAACAAGCCACACTTTTAATCCTTTCAAATAATGCTACTCTTTTGTGCCTAAGCATTCAAAATACCTGAGCCTTTGGTTGCCATTCTTATTCAAACCACCACTAATCATTAAGGAATCTTGACCCCAGAGTCTCTGTTTCAGTCTTCAAAATGGGGTTTAATTAGAAAGATTGAAAAGAGCTATAATTCCAGGCTTCCAAGGAAAAATTCCATTTGCATTCTTAAGATAGGTTTAAGAATGGGGTTTGATTTTTTACTTTTCTACAGGGGACTGCAAAGAGTGAATATCCAAATAACATCTTTTGTGAATTAAATTTTTTTCAGCATCCTCACTTCACTCTATATTCCTACTATATTGCATACATCAGCAGCACCTCTGGTGGTCTGTTCATAAGGAAGTTCCTTCAGACATTATGACCTCATGGAGAAGATGGGGTATTTTCTGTATTGTTTTAGAATATTTTAAGTTGAGTAGAAACACATGGTTTTTCTCTAGTTATTAGGTGACGATGCATAATATATGTTTGATCTGCTTTTTAATAATCTTATTAATTTCATATTCAGAAACCATTTAAATTCTTCCTCACTCCCAGGAACTACAGTTGGATTAGAAACAACACTTCCTGGTTTTCTTTCTCAAAGTTCTATATTATGCAAGATTTGACCAAGGAAGCCATTCAAAAATGGTCTTTTTCAGCCTATGGTGCATGCTAATTAGTTTTACATTCAAAATTTCTGGCTTCTGGTACCTTGAAGTGTCAGGATTGCTTGATTACTTAAGGTAACTTGCAGGCTGACCAATGCAACATTGCAACATTGGCTGTAATCAGAGTATGACTTCAGGAAATTAAAAATAAAATCTGAGACCTATTATCTGTTACTGAGAGACCTAAATTTTAACAGAACCAAAATGAGCTTAATTATCCTATGACCTTTATAACTGATTAACTTTTCATTTGCTCCAAATTTTCCTCTTCTAACATATATTTTGGTTAATATTATAGACTTTTAATGTAAGTTTCATAAAAATATTTTGTTTTTGTTCAATAGATCAATTCATATATTCTTATTGCTTGCATACATTTGTGCTAATAAGGCAGCAATGCTTTTGTGATATATAAGCAAATTTAGTAAATGGGGAGTTTTAGGAGAATCATAAGGGCTTTTATATAACATTTATTTGTAAGGTATAGAGAAAAACAAGATTACGATCACTAGACATTTTACATGAATGAAAGTTATAGACCTGCATATTAGTTATATTGAAGTAGGAATAATTATCCTCTGTCAAGAATTAGTAAATTGTCTTCATATCTGAGTGTTTTAGTGCTCATAACAAAATGAATTCAGACACACCTATGGGACTCATTTTCAACCAGAATTCTGTTATTGATATCAATTTAAACTTTTATAATCAAGAAGTTAGTTTAATGAACTTAAAAATAATTTTAGTGAGACACATTGAATTTTACTTATTAAAATGGGAAGTAACAGGTAGCACTTACATTTAGTCATATATAAATCAGGAAATACAGCCATTGAATTTCTTGAGACATTTCATGCCACCTGTGCTTTTCCTGTGTATAATGGCACCAAATTAGCTTGTCATGATCATAGAATTAGAATTCTTGGTAGCATTATGTTCCTGAATTGCTCTCCTTGACATACTCAGGAACATTAGACTCCACTAAATTCTCATCCCATAACTTTAAATAAAGCAATGCCAGACATCTGCAAATACTGACAACAAGACTTTCTGAATATAAAAACAAACAAACTAAATAAAAGGATCTGTAAAAGTGAGCTCATGGCACTCTGTGCTAACCTAAAGGCTTTGCAAGCATCTTTAGTTCATCATTGTACTAGCAGCTGAAAAAGTCTGGTCTTCTTCTACAGAAGAAAGAGAAATGTCTACAAGATGAGGGTTCTTATGCTTGCTGCTCCAGCCTCTTTGGTGTCTGCCACTGAGGAACCGTTACAGGTATAAGGATGGGCTTTGAGGGGATTTTTGCATGGGCAGAAGTGGCTGTGGTGAATTTCCTCCTTTTTAATAGCATAGCCTTTTGCTTAGTTAGTTAATTACCCCAAGGTATTTTATATTATTGTGGTATTGTAAATGGTGAGTGTTCTCTGATTTCTTTCTCAGCCCTTTTTTCATTGTATATAGGAGGGCTACTCATCTTTTTTTTTTTAGTTAATCTTGTATCCTGCATTCTGAAGGGTTTATAGCTGTAGGAGTTCCCTGGTGAATTTTGGCATAACTATGTATACCTGTTTATCATGCAAATAAGAAGCTTGACTTCTTCCTTTCCAATTTGTATTCCCTTAATCTCTTTATGTTGTCTTATAGCTTTGGCTAAACTTCAAGTACTATATTGAATAAGTATGGGGAGGGACAGCTTTGCTTCTTCCTGATTTTAGTGTATTGCTTTGATTTCTTCTCTTTAATTTGATGTTGCTGTGGCTTGCTGTGAATTGCTTTTATTTGTTTTAGGTATCTCTTGTATTCCTGATCTCTCAGAACCTTTATCATGAAGGGGTGTTGGATTTTTCAAAGCTTTTTCGCATAGTTGAGATGATTTTGTTTTTTTTCTTTAGTTTTTTATATGGTGTATTATAATTGAGATTTTCTATGTTAAACCATCCTTGCATCCCTGGGATGAAGCCTACTTCGTCATGGTGAATAATTTGATGTGTTCTGGATTCGTTAGCCAGTATTTTATTGAGTATTTTGCATCAATGTTCTTGAGGAGATGGTGGTCTGTATTCTCTTTCTTTGTTGCATCTTTGGTTGGATCAGGGTAATGTAGCCTCATAAAAAGATTGGTAATATTCTTTCTGCTTTATTGTGTGAACAATTTGAAGGTGTAATTGGTATTCTCTTCTTTAAATCTGGTAGAATTCTGCATTGAAACCATGTGTCCTTGTCTCTTTTTGTTGGAAAATTTAAATGATTTCTATTTCCTTAGGGGTTATTGGCTATTTAAATAGTTTATCTGGTCTTGATTTAACTTAGGAAAGGGGTACCTATCCAGAAACGTAAAGGATTCACCCCCTTTACCTAAGAAAAATATAGTAAGCTCATATGAGGTGATTATAACCTTATAACTAAAATAAATAACTCTTTAAAGACATGGGACTATATTACAATACAAAAGAGGGGCACCAATACTTTCATAGAATCACATTGATTGTCTCGTTAAAAAGGAGG